>NW_024468576.1:0-156492 GCF_001632365.1 Laetiporus sulphureus 93-53
AGGGTCCTGTAGTTCACTTTGAGAATGTTGACGAAGTCTTCCCATGTGCCAAGTGCCTGCCGTGCTGCTGCTCTGGTCGCATATTCAGACATGTATGTGAACGCGCCACCTTCCAAGTGCAGTAAGGCCGTGGTAATCTTGTGTTCATCATCGTTGATCTCGTTCCACCGCATCCATATACCGAGTTGTTGGAGCCAGTCCTCCAGACTTCCTTTGCCCGAGTAGTGTGGAGGTTCAGCAATTTTGATGCGTGGCTTGTGCGATTGGACCGTGCCGGATGTTTGACCTTGCATCGTAGTGACGCCGCTTGCTTTGAGCGAAGCTAGCTCATGTCGCAGCTTGACGTTAGCTGCCTTGATTTCCATCATTTCTTTGCCTGTATCGAGCATTGCCGCCTGGGTTCCTGTGAGCTCGTCGTTCAAAACTGTCATATGCGCATCTTGCACAAGGATTCTATCCTTGAGCTTCTCGATCTCCGTCTGGAGCATTCCCTCCTTGAGTCGGTGTTCACTCTTGTTGTTTTGGATCGTTGATTCAAAGGCTTTCTTGTGCTCGTACATCTTGTTTCCGAGCACATTGTATACCTTGGCGATCTCAGTAGTGACCGTGAGCTTCATTGCGACAATTACCCATTCACGGATGTGGTCTGGGACTTCTCCAGGAGCGGATTGTCTGAGAGCATCTTCCAGGTGCTCGAATTGGTGTCCATCAAACTCCCAGATGGGTGGGACGTAGGCTGGTACAAGTGATGGTGTCGGGGATGCTGGTCCTCCGACTTGTGATGCAGATTCCTGCGGTCCTAGTGCAGGTTCTGGTGAATTGCGCTGCGAGGCGCGTGGGGTGCTTCCGTCGTGTGCTGACTCGACGTTTGTATGCAGAATGTCATCCATTCTTTGCCTGAACGTGGATGCGTATGCACGATCGGCTCCTTCCATTGTGATATAGATGTAGTTAAACTAATTGAAGATGAAGCCTAGGTACTGCTTGTCCTTAACTTTCCCAATCTCCCTGACGATCTCGTCTAACCTCTGCTGCTTTCCTATCTCCTTGAAGTTGATCCTTCCTATTTCTAGGCAGCACGTGTTGACGACCTGTTTGTCGACGAAGGTGTATTCACGAGTTCCCGTGTAGAGATCTGCGCAGACTTTGTCTAACTCCGATGCGAGGAGTTGTACCTTCTTTCGTTTGTCCTGATCAATTCTCTCCCAGAACGCTCCTAATATCGGTTGTAGTCTGAAGCGGGTAGCGGAGACCTGCTTCTTGAGTGTTTCGATGTGGAGGGTGGGCCTGACTTTGGACAGAAGAGGGCGAATGGGTCGTGCGTGTGTGTTGACCTTAACGAAGTTGGGAAGGGGTCGCACTGGCTGTGGAGCAACAATGGTGGGGGGAACGGCGTTGGAGGTGATAAGCTCTGGGGGTGGTGCCGGCTTGCAACTACCAGTGGTAAGATGCCCCTTTCTGGGCTTGTAGCATTCAAGCGGTGGGGTGTGATCGCGTGGCTTGCGGATGATTCCGCGCTTTATGATGTGTGTGGTATCTACAACCCTAGCTGCTGCTCGCTGCCTGTCTGTGGACGATGCGCCTAGTGACGCAAGTGTGAGGAGCCTTTCACGCTCCTTGTTGGTTTCCTGATGCTTGTAGTGGGCGTCGAGGTCGATCCTGGGGGTGGCCTTGCGCTTTGAGGCTTTGGGCAGCTCAGAGTCTTGCTGAGGCTCACGCCGGGTAGAGATCGGATTGGAATGTATGTCAAAAAAGCCGCGCGCTACGGCTGAAACTGCTTGCGCTGAAAATATGCGGCCACTTGTGTTAAACACTAAGCAGGGGTGCAGAAAATGTCAGATTGTTTCTAATGTCACGGTAACACCGGACAAGAGATCAAAAAGACTAAAAAGGGACAGTCACGTGGAACGTGCCGCCCTGATCCCCCTGATCCCAAAGGTATTCCCCTGAACCCTATGTGGCACAAGAGCCTGTTGACTTACTGGTCAATGTTGGCAGACACAGGAAAGGGTGAGAGATATATGAAGGAGCTGGTGAGCTCAGTGAGTGCTACAGGTAGTAGACGAGGAGAAACAATCTGAGGTTTCGTCCCCTACATGGCTGGTCTTATATACACGTACAGCGGGCTATCTTACCTAAGCTACCTATCTACGGGTATAAGCAAATGGCCGTACATGAAACAATAGGATGTCCGGAAGTAGAACAATAAGTGGGAAGATCGATGGTTGCCGCAGTAATGCGTGTGCGCATCGTGCCTATCTTGGTTTTCCTTTTGTTCTCCGGTGTGAACATCGTACCTATCTAGGCTTCTGGCTAAACTAATAGGAAGCGGAAGGCCGACGCATAACAATAGTCCTTGTTCCCTTTGTTCCCAAATGGGTGCCTCTATTGTATCCTGGAATAGACAGGTCCGACCGTATCATCCACGGGTCTGGACCATAACATGTGATGTGAACTATCACCTGATCTCTACGCGTCACGTCTGTGGCTGAGTGGCGTGAGATATTGGTGAAGCACGTGATCTGTGGTGTGGGAAAAGTCACGTGCAGACTTTGTGGCGAAAATCTGTGACAGTATGCCCGGAAACCCATAGCAGCGAAATGTTCAAAAGTGGGTATTGCTCCATGAGAGGAGCGAGAAGTGCCCGAAAGCGAAGGGAAAAGGGCTGGCCACTGTGTGGGCGCAGCGACAGGACATTGGACAGGGCAGCGTGGTTGTCCGTGCAGAGGTAAATGTGGGTAATCATGGGGTAGGTCGCCAGAAAACCGGCAAAGCGGCTGGCGACCGCCGCCATTGCGAAGAGTTCTGCGTCATACACCTCGGCCTGGTGACCCATGCCCCAAGCCCGCTCGTACTTTATAGCACCCTGGTGAATGATACACGCACCTGCACCTGCTCGTCAGTTCCGCGGGGTGGGGTCGGGCTGGGTGATCTGGGAGCTGTCGGTGAAGACCCATAGGGCATCGGGGAGAGGAATGGAAGAGTGCAAAAGAGGGAAAAAGAATGAATGTAGGTACTCCTTGGAGGTGTCTTTGGTAGGCGGAGGGATGCAGACGTGAACCCTCTCGTCCCACGGATGCGCAGGATCCCAGGGCGGCTGCAACCAGGGAAGAAGGCGCACCGCCCGCTGGGGCAGGGTTTGTTCGAGCACATCCACCGCACTGGTGCCGTGGCAGATAGGGATGGTGGGGTTGAGGAGTGAGAAATTGGGCGGGTGGGCAGCGCGGTTGGCCGCCAGGCAGTGGGTCACTGGGTGGGACGCCGAGAGGGTGAGAAGGCGAGCTGCGGCAAGGCCGTTGAGTTTGTCGAGCTGGTGTTTCATCGGCAGGACGCTGGATATTAGGTTGAGGACGTGGTGGGGGGTAGACCGCCATGCTCCCGTAAACCACCGCAGTGCATCATTTTGTACCTGTTGCAAAGGTTGAAAAAGTGAGCGTGGGCCCCGCGGGTTATACCACACGGGGCTACCAAAGGTGAGAACGGGAAGGATGGTGGTAAGGTATAGCAAACGGGCTTGCGCGATTATCATGCCTCGCTGTGTGTTGGTGAGCATGCGGAAAGCGGCAACGTGGGATGAAGCCCGGGCTGCCATGACCCGAATGTGGTGGGTGAAGGTTAGGCGTCGGTCATACCAGATGCCGAGCCAGTGCAAATATGAAGCAGGTTGAATGGTGATATCCCGCCCATCCCACTGAACCCGCAGGGGGGGTTGACGTCAAGGGAGCGTCTCGGGGAGG
Organism: Laetiporus sulphureus 93-53; assembly: GCF_001632365.1. NCBI lineage: Eukaryota > Fungi > Basidiomycota > Agaricomycetes > Polyporales > Laetiporaceae > Laetiporus > Laetiporus sulphureus. The sequence continues at coordinate 3,738 of NW_024468576.1, forward strand.
TAAAGTGCATAAGCTCAGTTTTTGCCATGCCAATGGTCAGCCCAAGCTGGTGAAGCGTGGTGCCCACACTAGGTAGAGTGCGTTGGATGATGGCAGTGTTCTCGTTCAGCGAGGGAGAAACAATAAGGAGGGCAAAATCGTCTACGTAGCCCACCGTAGACTGCTGGGGGTGCACGAACGGATCAAGGTTCGCATACAGCGGGGAAGAGTATATAGTAGAAAGGACTGGCGACAGAGGCGATCCCTGTGGGATGCCGAGTGCAGCGACGTGGTAAGATGGTCCCAGCTCGGAATTGAGCTTGGGCCGCATGGTGCACGAGGAAAGGAATGACATGGTCCAAAGGACCTCGTTTGTGGGAAAGCCCAAAGAAAGGAGAGCAGAGTGAAGGACGTCGTGGTGAATGTTATTGTAATAGCCTTCGACGTCCATACACAGTAAGGTAGCGGAGAAACCGTTTTCCCATGCGGTGCGTACATGGTGCATCAGAGTGACTCCCGCATCCACGACGGAGTGTTGGCCCCACCCACCAAACTGCGAGCTGGGCACAAGATTGTGAGCACCAATTTGAAAGTTGAAACGGGCAGCAACCACTTTTTCTAGGACCTTGCTCAGGGTTTCTAAGAGCGCTATTGGTCGGTGGAACTTGGGTGCGGTGTAATCCGCCTTGCCCGGTTTGGGCAGGTACACAACTGCCACAGCCCGAAGTGGGGCGGGGAGGTAACCCAGGTGCAAAGAAGAGGATAGAAAAAGAAAAAGAGCATGATGCGCACCAGACCGCCAGACCCATTTTAGGAGCCGCCATGACACTCTGGAGATGCCAGGTGCTGAATAGTTAGATGCAGCCTCGATGGCAGCAGTTACTTCAGTGATAAGGAGGGGGTGGTCTGGGTGCGCTGCTGGAGGCGTAGAGGTAAAGAGAGGAGGCAGATCAGGCAAGGGCGGAGACGCCGGAAAATAGAAACGTGTGAGTAGACGACCCGCGTCAGCAGGGAAAGAGCCAGTCTCCCCGTCCGTTCGGGTGACAGGTAGTGGGGGTGCCCTCACTCCTTTGGTCCAGGAGGCGAGCTGCCAGGGGTTGGTGTGCTGGAGTCGCGCGACTGCCTCCTGAGTCCAGTCCTTCCGAGCTTGTCGGATGATGGCCGAGAGTGTGACTTTGGCTTCTCGCCTCTCCTCACGAGTATGAGCCGCCTGGACATCTGCGCGGGCAGTGTCGCATGCATCGTTCCACCAGAGCTGGGAGGCCCGGTGAGCATGTGTGCGTCAGGGGAAGACTTCGTTGCAGGCCACGGACATTGCTCGCAGCAGAGCCTGAGCACCCGCTTCAAGGTCGTCATTGGTGGTATAGGTAGCCGGTGGTGGGGACAGCGCCAGCTCGCGGGCAAGGCACGTGTTCCAGTCGTCCCGTTTGGACACATCGACTCGAAAGCCAAGGTCAACGTCTACGGGATGAGCAATGTGAGAGAGAGTAGAGGTTAGTAGAGCGTGATCAGATTCAAAGGATGTGGGGGTAGCAGCGACTCCGTGAACGTGAAAGTGCGCACTGGAGGTCGCGCAGACCAGATCGATGATGGTGCCCGAGAGCAGGTCACCATTCACCATGTGGGTGGGTTGATCGAGGTCATTAAGAATTTCGAGCAACTCGCGCTCTAGCCACCCAGCGAAAGCGGTGGAGGCAGTGGAAGCAGAGCGGGAGGCCCGTCTGGTCCATGACCATAGGGGGTGGTGGAGATTAAAATCTCCGGTGACAAGGAGGTTCGCTCGTGGCGGGAAAGGGATATCATAGAGAGAGGGCAGAACGCGGTGTTGGGCTCGCGAGCCTTCGTTATAGCAGTTGACCACGAAGAAATCATGGGTGGGATCAGAGCGTGAAACAAAATGAAGAACGACCACATCCGGGTCCGACACCAGGTCGGTACGCATGGATATGTGATAAGTGTTTAAGAGCACGCGCTGGACCAGGATGCTGGCTCGAGGTCACGGCAGCGCAGAGGTGGAGGGGTAATGATAGGCGTCCAGGCCGTAGGGCCGGACATTGACGTGACCAAAAACAGTAGTGCCTGACTCAGAGCCATGGGGGGTATCGATGCCGATTTGCCCCCACCACGGTTCTTGAAGACAATAGATATCGTAGGAAGTGGAAGAAATGAAGCCGTGGATGCGCGGATTGGACCGGGCACATTCAAATGAGTGGTTGTGATATTCATAATGAGGGGTTGGTGCGTGAGATGGGAATGCGGTAATCTTTCCACGCAGGGCAGGTGGTGTCGGCGGCACTGTGACTGTTGATGCCACAGACCACACAGAAATAGTGGTCAGACTCGCAAGGCTGGTCAGCCGGGTGAGCCTCATGATTGCAGACAAGGCATGCCTGCCGATGCACATCGGACGTGTGGTCAGTCTTTCCACAGAAGCGGCACACAGGCGCCCGCTTCTTGCAGTGACTTTCGAGATGCGTGAGGCGCCAGCAACGAGTGCACTGACGGAAAACGGGATGATCTTTCGACTTCTTTACAGTGATGCGGGAGCCAAAGAACCAAAGGAAAGCGGCAGCATCACCGCAGTTGTCACGTCCAAGGAGGTTACGCGCACAGTAGTCGTGATGGGCATCCTCAATGGAGACGATAATCGAGGACTTCCTGAGCTGCTCGCGATGTTCCTTAGGCACAACGAAACCGGGTAGACCGTTGAAGTGAACAGACGAAAACATAGCATTACGGCATAGTTCCGCCATGATTTCCTCCTCAGTGAGTAACAATCCCATGTCGGGATGACGCAGCGGGCAGCTCGGGATGAACAGTTTCGTAACAGGAACGAGAGGGCAGAAGTCCTGTGGTGCGGATGCACGCTCATGCGGGTCTGGCGCAGGGGAGGCAGCATGCGGGATGACTCCCAACATGTGCCGTATGGGCCGGAGACACTCGCATATGAGCGAGTCAGGGGATTCGTGCGAGAAAACTGCTTGGACCTTGGTTGGTCCAGCGAAGCGGAGACCGAGAAAACGTACCTTGGCCCATGCGGGGGTCTCGCGCAGGCGTGTATGGACCTTAGCATACCATTGGGGCATGGTACCCCCTGCCTCGATGGCGGCATGCTGCTCGGGGGTAATGAGAAGGACGTAGCACTTCTCGCGGTTCTTGGCGGCCACCTGTGCCATGGTTGGGGCATTCGGGGCCTGCGTCTCAGGCTGCGTTGTAGGCTGTGCTGCAGGGGCAGCAGCACTGGAGTTGGCGGCGGGGCACGTTGACGACCAGTACGGACTGGCGGTTGGGGTCGCAGTCCCTCGGGGCCTGAGGAGGGTGTGGCAGCGGACGCCCGCGTACTAGCTGGGCCTCGATAGCCGACAGCCGCGTGTTGATGGCTGACGTGGCCATGCGAACGCCGTCCTCGACAGCCTTAGTCAGGGCAGCCTGCATGTCGATGCCGACAGGGAGGGCGCCTTCCGTGCGCAGGCGGGTGCGCGGAGCCTCGTCCATGAGTGCATCGTCGTCGAGAAGGACGGCTGCACTGGCGAGCTGCCAATGGAAGCGAGCCTGGTAGAGTTACATGATCCGGGCACCAGCCTCGGTGTCGATGATGAGGGGGTCACGCATGAGAGCGTTGTGGAAGTCGCGAAGGCAGGTAGAGAGCGCGACAGCGCAGTTCTCGAACTCGTCGGAGTATGCCTCGGTCTCGTAGGGGCCTTCGATAATGCACTGCACGCCGACAGCAAGGTCGCTCAGATTGTTGCGCAGAGACCTAATGGTGTCGCGCATATTATTGTGGACCGGCGGGCGCGGGGGCGTCAGCGCTGAGGCCGACGTCGTCACGCTCGCTGGCGGTGGAGACCCTCCCGGAGGAGTTCGCTCTACACCTATGCCCTCCATGGTCAATTCGCTGGCAGTCGCCTGTTGAGCGCTTATAGCGGACATGGTGGTACGGGAAAAAGAAGGATGAAGTTAGTATTGGCTACGCCGAAGCTCAAAGTGGTGGGCACAGTGGTGTCACTCAGAGGATGGGAGGTCGATCATGGACTCGCGAGTAAAGTCCGCAAGTGGCCAGAATGCGAGAACGTCTCAGAGGTTCGCGGATTCCTTGGGACCGCGGGGGTTGCAAGACGATGGATTAAAGGTTTCTCTCTCATTGCGAAGCCGCTAACTATTTTACTACGAGATACAGGCGAAGATTTCATCTTCGGAGAGGACCAGAAGGCATCCATGGACGAGTTGAAGCGGCTTATCTCGGACGCACCTGTGCTCAAGAAACTCGACTATCAGCTGGCCGTGCTCATACAACCCAGAACTCGTGAGTCTACCGATGGACTGGTCATCTTGGCGGTCGATTCCTTTATCCATGGCGCTGGCTGGGTACTCTTCCAATACGAAGAGACCGTGAAACGTCCGGTGCTATTCGGTTCCTGTACGTTCAACGCGACCGAATCACGCTATTCGCAGCCGAAGGTCGAACTCTATGGTGTATTCTGGGCAATGAAGGAGTTGCGTCACCGCATCTGGGGAATATTCTTTCGTCTCGAGGTCGACGCGAAGTACTTGCATCAAATGATTAGCAACCCAAACTTACCGAATGCGCCGATGACGCGTTGGGTTGCCTATCTCAAGCTCTTCAGCTTCGAACTCGAACATGTACCTGTGGGCAAGCATATCGCTGTGGACGGGCTGTCTCGTCGAAGACCATCATCAGATGACTCCGAAGAATCGGACGGCGAGGAGCAGCTTGATAGGATCATCGGCAGTGCGCGAGGTGACCACACAGTGCACCCACATTCCATTAATGGGCAGACGCACCTACTAGCTTTGGAGACTTCCCATCAGCGAAGGGCGAACTCCTGCATGTGGCTGCTGGTCCTGGGTATCACGGGATTGATGCAAACCTGTTCGGATCTCGACCACGCTGGTGGTCGGTGCATGAAGCGCATATCGAAACGGGCGCATCACCCAGAACTATTCCATCACCATTCCATGCCTCGTTCCTGCAGAACATGGATGACATCTCGTATATTGGGAACGAGTTCATGGTGCGAAAATGTGCGCAAACGACTACTAACATCTTTTCTCTTGAAGGAGTATCTTCGCCTCTGCCCATCACCCACTATCGCGCCGCGTTCATCACAAATGATCTCATGGAACCTGCGGAGCAACAGGATGCGATCCACTATGCCGTCACAGCTGTCCCGAAGGCTTACAGTGCCTCGAGGACCTCGCATGTTGTCGCGCGAATGCAAGACTCCAGGTATTTTTATTACTGTCAGTCCTCTATTGTGGACATGCAGAATCTTCCCCATCAACATCGCGTCTATGATGACGATGGTGAGGTATATTTCTGCGAGATCCAACAGTATCTCAAATTCGACGAGATGCCGCCACGAGTGCACGATGACCCTAGCGCCTCGAGAACGTTCATTCGTCGGGCAGCGGGCTTCGTTATACATGATGGGCGGTTGTGGAAAATCCACCGCAAAGCTCTTCCTCGTCTTGTGATTGCTGACAATTCTCGACGCTTGGATCTTCTCAAGCAAGCACATGACGATTGCGGCCATCGTGGACGCGATCCAACCTATCGAAAACTCGCGGACCGATATTACTGGCTGAACATGTACCTGCAGATCGCGTATTTCATTCGCTCTTGCAATGGCTGCCAATATCGCGCGCGCACACAAAACAAGACGCCGCTAACGCTTACTATATCACCCAGCATCCTTCGGTGATCCGTGCTGGACACTGTCCACATGCCGAAGGGCTATGGAGGACAGCGGTATCTTCTTCATGCTTCAGATGATGTCTCCCGCTGGCCAGAAGCACGCGCCGTTGCTAAGAACACAGCGCAGAACTGGGCCAAGTTTCTGTGGGAGGATGTATTATGTCGTTTCGGGTGCATTCCGGTTTGCATTTGTGACGGTGGTCCGGAATTCAAAGGCGCCACTCGTCTCCTACTCGAGAAGCATGGTGTCGCGGTCGTTATGAGCTCACCGTATCATCCTCAGGGGAACGGTATTGCAGAACGCGATGGCCAAACACTTACCTGCGCGATCTTGCGATGCTGTGGACAGTCCTCAACGAAGTGGCTGCTCTTCGTTCATGCTGGGCTGCAATCCATGCGGACCACCGTATCGCGCGCAACTGGTTATACGCCCTACTTTCTGCTATACGGAAGACATTTCTTATTTCTGTTTGACCTCACTGATCGCACTTGGTATGCTCTAGATTGGGATCAAGTCAATTCTACCGAAGATCTCATCATGCTTCAGCTTCAACAACTCGCTTGAAAAGAAGAGCATATCGGCATCGCTATCGAGCATCTACGCCAGAGCCAACAATGCGCAATCGATGACTACATGCGCGTACACGAGCGGACGATCACTGCAGGCGATTACTCACCGGGCACTTGGGTACTCGTCCACGAGACCTGGTTGGACGCGCAACACGGAAACAAAGGCGCGCTTCGCTGGTCGGGCCCATATGTCGTCCACGAACGATACGCCTCAGGTTCCTATTGTCTGAAGGAGCTCGACGGCACCGTGCTCAAAGAGGCAGTCGCAGCTAATCGTGTCAAGCTTTTTTATTACAGGAAAATGCACCAGACCTTCCACTCTTGCATCTATCCTCAGTCAACCGATACTCGATCCATTCCGGACGACGTACTACTGACGACTTCACCGACCATCGACCTCAACGCAGCAACTTCAAAACCCCTCCATCTTCGTCTTCGTGGTCGTCACCTCTCTCTTGATACCAATGTCGCCGAACTCGCATCACTCATCGCGCAATATTATGAGCCGCTGTGGTAGTCTTGGGGACAAGACGCGAAGTCGACCCCTCTTGTGGAGGAGACAGGTGCCGGTACCGTAATTCATCCTTTTCTTTCATTTGAGACGATTCTTCTAGTGCATGCATATGATTTGTGTATCCATCGACTCTACCAGCTTCCGACGCGGGCGAACGGACGAGAGGTCAGGGAGACGTAGGCGAGGAGAGGCCCGCGGTGACGATCGCGCGTCCGAGGGTGGCGGGCTGCGACTCGTAAATTCGATCTCCCACAGGGTCCGAACTCGCCGAGACAGCGCTCCCCAGTGCCAACCATCTGGACGTACCGCGAACGAAGTCTGTCGCCGAGGACAAGGCCCCAATGATTCGGTATTTCAAAGTTTCCTTTTATGTCTGGACAGTTACCATAGATAGTAATGTCTCACGCGATTGCATCCCCATAACCAGAAAACCCCACATCTTCTTTGCTACGCGATCCGCTGTCATGTACATGTATATTAGGGCGCCCTCCCGCCCACGAATGGAGCAGTTTATCCCCCTTGAACCAAGACTTGCGCACTCGGATCAGTATTTCGGCTGGTCACGCGCTACGTCTTCGGATAAGCCACGCGAATTAGCTCTCTCATCGAACATCCTTATCGTATTCTCGCATCGTATCTCTAGGCGACGTACATCAGCAAAAATGTCGAAGGCGGATCTGTACATACCTACCCAAATCTGCGCAATTCTCGCAATATCTACCTCGTCTGACAGACTACATAATGCCCATGCTTATCTGTAACCCTTTGGGGTTTGACTACCCTCATCGGGCCAGGGCTACCACCATCGGGCCAGGACTACTGCCAGCCAGTCAGGCTATGACAGGCAATTCCCTCTCCTGTCAGGCAATGTCAGGTAATGCCAGGTGAGGCCCAGGGAATGCCGGGCGATTTCCATCAGCTCAGGTAATGCAGGAAACCCATTGTCCAGATAGATACATTATTCACCATACAGCTTCCATTAGAATAAACTCGATTTAATACATATTTTATTCATAATTATTACAGTGAATGCAGCAGTCATACATGCATGGAAAGAAATTTGCAATCTGTTACAAAACAGAGGTATTGGAATGAAAGGGTATGATATGCAGTACCGAGCAAAAGATTCACAAACGAGTGAGAAAGCGGACCTGTGAGCATGCAATAAAGAAAGTACAAAGGACTGACGGTGAAATCGACACTAGTAACATAACAGTGAGCCCACAGACTCGACGGGGAAAGACAGACAACACGTACGATTTTAATCCAGTTCCTCAAGCTCTGAGGCTTGTACTCGCATCGACGGGCTCTTCAATCTCTGATCTACCATCCTCGCTTGACAGAGGAGGAGTGGCAACCTGCGTCATGGCACGCCTCGCAGCACGCTGCTGCGTGAGGAGATCCAGCGAAGATGGGCCCACATATAGTTGAGCTGAGTCCTCGCTGCTTGCGCGAGGTCCCTTTCCAAATACTTCACTATAAAGAAAATATGTCAGTAACAGGCGAAGCTAATAATGGGCGAACTTACGCATTGTACCAAGCAAGTGTCTTCTCACGCCACTCGGGGTCTTCAAAGAGAGCGAGGATGAAATTGAAGAATTCTTCGCTGCAGAAGTCGTCGTCTGCCTCAGTCCATTCGGACTGGGAGTTTGCTGCAAAGCGAGCCTGCAATGAAAGTGGAATGAGATCAGGATACTAGAAATCGAAATCGTGTACCAAAGTTACAAGATACGCAATGTTGTATTCGTTGCATTCTTTCATGCGGTAATTGTAGGCGATAGGGTTATGTCCACCTCCCTTCTTGTGCTCACCAGGGACCTTGTTCCTCGGCAGTTTGCCACTGCGAGGTCTCGTGAACAGCGCTCGAAAGCACTAGATAGCGATAAGTGTGGCAATACAGATAAACCTATCACTTACCGAAGCCAGCAGGTCACTCTTCAAGGCATTTTCATCGACAGCACACGGATTGTAACCATTCTCAGGATAGACCATCGATGGGAGGTCTGTGGATGCAATGGGAATCTGGCCCTCGAGGACATCCTTGCAGAACCTGAAAACCTCACACTCAGATAAGATAACATTGGCAGAAAGGTGAGTAACTTCTCGGGGTCCTCATCGAAGTGTTCGCGTATTCGACGAGGGCATAAAAGACGTGCAGTCGCGAAGTGATGGAATCCTCGTGCTTCCTTCGGATGCTCAGAGTCGATGTACGGAACGTTTCTGATTGTCGGAACAAATCTTAATATGTTCTTCTTTACATTGCTGAGGTCGTCCGTGCGCGCCGAACGGGCCTTGCGAGACAGCTTGAGAAGAAAGATGTGTATTGTGAGTAATTAAATTCATAAGCTGCAGCGACTCACGAAGGTGGCGAAGTGAACAAGGTCTTCTGGCTCGTTCTCAAAGTGCGGAACAAGCTTCGCCAGGCCAGGTATGATCCTCAGGAGAGTGCTGTAATGCTCTATGAGCTTCGAAGCACTCTCATCATCACTAAACACTTTGTAAGCACTGCATATATGCATATATATGCGCTCTGGAGTGCAGGAAATAAGTTATAATGTGATAGACTCACAGATAAGGCCAGTCGGTGAGATCCCATGCATCCTTAGCTACACCATGACATGCTATGCCGACTTGCAGAGTCTGGAGAATGTCAATGAAAGGCCCCATGGCTCGAGGGATGAAACGGGCTGCATCACTCCATACGTCAAGCTTGCTCCTGCGTGGGACATTAGTACTGAACTCGCAACAACAAATGACTTACTTGTCTGCCTTGCTATAGTGCATCTCACGGATGAGCTTCTCGAAATGCCTCGGCTCGATGCCATCATCCTCCTGCTCCTCGTCTTCCTGTTGATCATCTTCATCTTGCTGGTTATCTTGTCCAGTGCTGTGCGAACGCGGCCTACATGGGACATCGTCATCGAAGAGATGTTCAACTAAGCGAGTGCTCGTTTGTGGTCTAGTACGATCACGTCGAATGTCTTCCTCTTCATCGCTGTAGATTCTTGCTCGTGCCTTCTTGGGTGGTGGACGATCGTCATGGAGCTGAGGCATGGGGCGCTTTTGCAACGCTTTTGCACCCTTTGAGTGATTTTTGGACTTGCTGGAATGCTTCGCTGCGTGAGAAGAGTTGGCCATATGTTGATGCCGAGGAGGCTTGGCTGAGATTGAGCTGAGAGATATTTCTTCGAGATAGAGAGTGAAATGAGATCGCATCAGTGCCTGAACGCATTTATACTTCATTCTGGCATTTGCCGTGAGCAGACTATATGCGCCTCTCAATGCACGCGTCACCCAGATTACTGAGCCCATCATGCAACACCTCTCTGCACTTGATATCGAGACAATTTCTGCTATGTCTGCTGTTCCAACTGCCATCACCGACCTTCAGCGAGTTTCATCCCGACTACACTTCGCACTGGGCAAGATCGGAACCTTTTCTAACGTCGTCACGAAGATCACTCGAGGTGCTCACCGCTCAATTGCCCATCCTCGCATCTGCTCAGCTTCACGCACTCTTATTCGGCTGGCCTCTGCCTCTATAATCCTTGCACTCTCTTTGGTTCGCCATGCAAAGGGCAATCTTGATACAAGCGAGTGCATTGGACGCTATCAGCGCATCTTGCAGGACCTGGAGAGTGCCGTAGAAGATGTGGATAAACTGGAGTATGAGGCTGAGAGGGAAGGATATATTCCTATTCCAGAGGACTTTCTTTCCGGGCCAAGGTAAGCATTCATAATGAGTACTTAAGCAATTAGAAGTCTCATGGCAGTAGGAGCGATAACATCCGTATCTACAAAGAGTGTCAGTGTTCATGCCACCTCAAGCCACGCTCGATGCCTGTATTTCCACCTGGAAGTATATTCGGACCATCCGGCTTTGCAGGTCATGGGAGGCACGATCATCCGGTGGGCAAGATGCCAATGGAGGAGGCTGTCAAGTATTTGAAGTCCATTGGCCATGTTTAATGCGTACATCTCGTCTTACACTAGTGTTCTTTGTAATTACTGCTTGTAATTGTCTCATTGATCTCGCCTTATAGTACTGGATTTGACGATCACTTCACCTGCAAGCGAACTTAGCGCCTATGAGTAAGCGCCCGTACACAACGAATTGTAGGGCGTTACCGTCAATCGAAATCACTTCAAAAAGCTTTCAACCCTTTCATTTCACGCTGGCTTCGTACGTCGCACACCGTGGTCGCCCCGTCCGATCACTGAAACGAAGATCACCCGCTGCAAAACCAACCGCGACCGACGCGCACCATCGGACTTCAAGAACCTCCGCGCGCTGAGGACATCGCCCTGTAAGTCTCGTCCGCGCATTCGCTGCACAACGCACTCACGCCAGCCTGCGCAGACGTTCGCGCAGACGTTTCGCAATCCCAAGGTACGTTATGGACCGACGGGCACAGCGTGACCTCACGTCGCGAGACGCATATGAATGTTTTCAGGCCATATCGAAAGATGGAAGGAGGAAATATATTTCGTGGACGAAGGGAATGTGAATGAGGTTAAATAGCTTGCGATGACGTACCTTGGACCGATGGGGGCATACGTGAACCGCGTTCCCGACACCCTACAACAGAGCGTGTAGCCACGAAGGACCGACGATGCACGGGAGCGAGCTCGCAGAGTTGAGAGATGAGTACTAAACGCAATGCACGCATAGCTGAGCCGCCTGCCGGCAAAACCGCTATCGCATCTGGGTTCGTGTGTTAGAAGGACATCTATGTGAAGGCTACGCAGCTAGCGCCATCGCCGCCTTCTCTCCTTGCCTGCTGAACCCCTTTCCGCTAAGCCTGCTGATAGAGCATCCAGTGCGGTGCGTGCTGCTTGAGAGAGGAAGGGCACGGGAGTATGTCGTCGTCGCGACACGAGGTCAGTACGCGTCCAGGCTTAGCCTTTCCATGAGACGCGAGTCGGAGTTGGAGATGCGAGTGAGTAGGGTGCGCGAGCGTGAGCGATGAACGTCGACTGTAAGAGCTCAAGTAGAGATGCGTGGTTCACGTAGAGCAACTTGGCGACTCACCGCGAGCATCGCGAGCGTCAGGATCGAGCGATGGAGCGAGTGCGCGCACAGGAAAGTCGCAACGGCACGCGAGCGCTGTATTCGTGCACAAGAGGAACATCTATGTGAAGGCTACGCACCTAGCGCCATCGCCGCCTTTTCGCCCTGCCTGCCGAATCCTCTCCCACATAGAGCATCCGGTGCGGTGCGCCTCGGCCTGTTCTCATCTCACGAGCTGCCGACCGTGCTGCTTGCAGGGAGGAAGGGCACGGGAGTACGTCGTCGTCGCACCATGAGGTCAGTGCGCGTCTGGGCTTAGCCTTTCCATGAAACGTGAGTTCGACTTGGAGATGTCAGCGAGTACGTGCGCGAGCGTGAGCGATGAACGTCGACTGTAAGAGCTCAAGTAGAGATGCGTGGTTCACGTAGAGCAACTTGGCGATTGACCGCGAGCGTCAGACGTGGCCGTGAGCGTCAGGACCGAGTGATGGAGCGAAAGCGTGCATGAGAAAGTCGCAGCGGCGCGCGAGCGGTTATTCGAGAGTACATCGAGTCGACGGCGGGAAGGGGCAGAGGCCGTTTCAGCGGGGACGCGCACACAAGAGCAGTGATTGAACGCGTCAGAGGGATCACTTCACCTGCAAGCGAACTTAGCGCCTATGAGTAAGCGCCCGTACACAACGAATTGTAGGGTGTTTACCGTCAATCGAAATCACTTCAAAAAGCTTTCAACCCTTTCATGTGGCATCCATCACTCTGTCAAAATCATTTATTTCGCTCCTGACAATGGACATCACCCGCCATGTCCGTGTCAAGGGCATTGGATGCGATCACGTGATCTAAGCCTCCACGTCGCGACACGCGTCTTGAAGTCATCAATTCAATTCTGAGCTCTCCGCTACTCACTCACTCCGCTATTCATTCTCTTTGCTGCTTCATCCACATACTCTAGAAGCTGAGACGATGCCTAATTCTATCTGCTATGCCTGCAATAAGGCCTGTAAAGATGCCCGTGGACTCACACTGCACTACAAGGTCTGCAAAGCAATCAAGGCAGCTACTGTTGCCTCCGTAAAGAAGCGCGTAGCAAAGAAGGAGGCAGACAGGGCATCCAAGGTTCCAAGGCTAGCAGATGTAGAGCAGGATAGAGTGGTAATGGAAGAGCAAGTGAACATTGTGAGTTATAGCTAAGATTGAAGCGTGAATCCTTAATGACCTTAGTAGCCGGATGAGCCTCCTTTGGAATTTCTTGAAGGCTCATCTACAGGAATAGTGTCTCATGAAGATCCACCCATTTCTCTCAGCCGCAGTGGTCGCAGAAGACGTGCACCTCGTGCCCTTGAGGACTTTCTTCCATCCACCACATGCGGTCTACCAGCTCATATAGCACGACCTCCAACTGCTGCTCCTTCTCACCTGAAACAAACTCATGCTGTCACTGTGGAGGAGGTTCCCGATGAATCCGACATCTCACAGATGCCTCCAGTCACAGTACTTGAGCACGATATGATGCCAAACGTGTTTGGTGTATTCCGTCGCTATGCATCCAAGCCGACCAGTATGGCTTGTGACATCACATCTCTCGATGACACTTGTGACTCTCCTCATCTGGCCAAGAACAAAGGCAAAGAGCGAGCGTGAGAATGGTACCACCCCTTCCAGAACCCCACTATCGCTCGTGTTGTCATGTGGGGGAACACAGGTTCCAACCTGAAGTCCAACAAAGAGCTCAATCGACTTGTGCATGATGTCATTCTGGCTGACGACTTTAACCCTGACGATCTTCATGGCTTTCGAGCTTCAAAAGAACTCTCTCGCTTGGATTCTACAGACTCCGGTGACAGTTTCTTCTCTGCTTCTGCAGGCTGGAGAAAGTACTCCGTCAAGATACCCGTGCCAAAAGAGAAGGTCAAGCTACCTGAGGAAAATGCTCCTACATTCGAAGTGGGAGATATTCATATGCGTCGTCTTATCGATATCATTCGGGAGGTCTGTGAGGATCCTGATGCAAAGACGTACAACTGGCGGCCATTCAAGGAGTTCTGGCAATGTCCGAAGGATGACGGCTGCACTTCAAGAGGATCCTCAGTAGACCAGATGCCAGCTGAGACAGAGAATGTACGCATCTATAGTGAGCTCTACAATTCGGATGTGATGCTCGAGGAAGACGCAAAGATTCATGCACAACCTCGTGAACCTGGAGATCCAGATGACGTGGAGCCTGCTGTTGTTCCAATCATGCTGTAGTCAGATGCTACACATCTTGCCAACTTTGGCACAGCTTCCCTCTGGCCCATCTATGCTTACTTTGGCTTTCAGTCAAAGTATCAGCGTGCCCAGCGACACTCGCGTTCATCACACCATCTTGCCTATATACCTAAAGTACGTCATACTTGTTTCTCATGTCGTCTGATTGAAAAAGCTTATCGTCACCTATAGTTACCTGACGACTTTCAAGACTGGTACGAGGAGACATATGGGGAGCCTGCAAGTGCAGATGTCCTTCGCTTTTGCAGACGTGAGCTGTATCATGTGATCTGGCTACTTCAGCTGGATCCTGAGTTTATGCATGCCTATGAACATGGAATTCTTCTTCGTTGTGGAGATGGAGTCCTTCGTCGACTATTTCTGAGGTTCTTTACATATTCTGCAGATTATCCTGAGAAGTAAGTGATATAGGGTTTATTTTCATTATTTATTGTACTGACTTCTCACAAGGATACTTCTTGCATGCATCCGCTATCTTGCACAATGCCCGTGCCCACGCTGTCTCATCAAGAAGGCTGACATTCCAGATATGGGTTCGCATATGGACATGCTCCGACGGGCAAAGTTTCGTGCAGATTCACACCCTGTACAGTATGATATTATGAAGACGCGACGTTGGATATTCGAGAAGGGCTATGGCCCCGGAAGCAAACACATCGCAAATGTCTTAGATCGCTACTCATTGGTGCCAAGCAGGGTACGTTTAATGCATGTCTATTATACGATCTTCGACATTGATTGTTTTATTATTTGTTCTAGAGCGCATTCTCTATTCGTTTATCAGAGTTTGACTTCTACCCAATGTTCGTAGTCGACCTCATGCATGAATTCGAGCTTGGTGTTTGGAAAGCGATCCTCACACATCTGCTGCAGATCCTCTATGCCGAGGGTAACAACACAATTCAGAGATTCAACAAGAGGCACGTATTGACTGTTCTCCCTTGCTGACTGGCTTCTCACTTTTCACTAGGTTTCGCAAGGTTCCAACGTTTGGACGAGACACAGTTCGTCGCTTAGGCAACAATGTGTCAGGCTTGAAAAAGCTTGCTGCGCGTGACTATGAAGACATCCTTCAGGTATATTTCTCTCCATTCTGCGCTCAGCAAGGCTCTAAATATGATTGTTTATGTTGCAGTGCATAATTCCGGTTATTGAAAAGCTCCTGCCAGCTCCTCACAATGAGATGATAATTGATGTTCTCTTCGAACTAGCTACATGGCATGCCCATGCGAAGCTCCGTTTACACACGTCAAAAAGTCTTCTGCTGTTCCGCCAGTCAACAAAACGTCTTGGTATGGTTGTACGCCAGTTCCGCGATACAACATGCGACGCATATCACACCATGGAGCTGCCAAAGGAAGAGGCTGCACGTGGACGTCGAGAAGCTGCGATGAGTGCTAACGTGAAGTTGTCTGCGACTCGGAAGCAAAACGCAGCTGCACCGAGGGGTCCCAAAGTGAAGAAACTCAATCTGCAGACTTACAAGTGGCACGCACTGCCTGACTATCCACCAACCATCGAACGATATGGAACTACAGACAACTACACATCTCAAATCGTATGTACCATCATTTTTTGCGTAATATTCAAATGAATGACATGGTTATCTAACTTGATAGGGTGAGGAGGAACATCGGACAGTCAAGACGGACTACAATAGGACGAACAAGAACAATGCCACAGGTCAGATAGCAAGACGGCAGCATCATAAGATGGCATTGCACCGAATCCAGCGAAGTGACGATAGACTATCCCATGAGAAGAAGAAAAAACTACTGCGAGCCAAGAAGAAGGTCAACTGCGATAAGGAATGGAATTCCTCAGATTCGAGGAACAAAGGAAGTTCGCTAGGCACCGCTGTGCTACGTGGAGCAACACTCGATTTTGCAGTTGACGAGCCACTTCCTTTTACATCTCCTGAAGCACACTTTCACATTTCCGACTCACAGAGGTATTCCGAAGATATTACCTCATGGCTTCAATCAAACAGAAACGACCCTGCCTGCGCAGTAAGCATTTCATCTGTCATGGGTTCTAAATGCTGACATTTTCACAGAATTTCCTTCCGCTCCTCAAGGACCACATCCTTGGTCGCTTGCGTGGGCGTCCATATGATGGCGATGAAAGAGGTTTTTCTCACCAGGATCACCACACGATGATCTTCGAGAAAAACCGAATGTATTTCCATAAGGTATTGCGAGTCAACTACACTACATATGATATGCGCCGCATGCAAGATTCCATCAATCCACGCACCCACCCAAATATTATGGTTGCTGCACACGAAGAAGACGACGACGATAATCCTGAGGCAAGCAAGCATCCATACTGGTATGCTCGCATCATCGGTATCTTCCATGTCAACGTAAGGCATACTGGACCATTCCGAACATCAGATGAAGTACAACGAATGGAGGTTCTCTGGGTTCGCTGGTACGGACGAGACGTTGATGCTCTAGGAGGCTTCGAGACACGGCGTCTGCATCGCATTGGATTCGCTGACGGCAGCGATCCTAACGCATTCAGGTTTCTCAATCCTGCAGTCATCATACGAGCTGCACACATCATCCCAGCATTCGCTTATGGAAGGACAGCAGACTTGCTACCAGCGTCGCCCTGTGCAAGACTGCCGGAGGAAGAAGATATGGACTATGAATTTTATTACGTGAATATGTGAGTTGCTCATTTTCTATGCTATGATCTATATTTTACTCGTCTGTTTTATCTGTTTGATAGGTTTGTTGATCGCGACATGTTCATGCGCTATCTAGGCGGTGGTATAGGACACAAAGGTACTGTCGTGCACATACCTGTATGTCCCACAGAAGCATCCGATGAAGTCGAAGACAATGAAATGGATAGATCAACCGCGGGTTCCAATGATACATCGGCTGTGCAAGATGACTCGGAGGGCCGCAGTGTTAGCGAAGAAGATGGGATGGAGGAGGAACTCGAAGATGAGGAGCTCGACTATGGCTACATGCTTGACGAAGATGACGACGACGATGGTCTCGAGGCAGCGATAGTGGGAGACATTGAACCCGAAGATGGCGAGGACCTTGTGTTGGATGATGAGGATGATGATAATGACATCCCTTTTGCGGCACTATAGTAAGTAATCATTTCTTAGTGGCGGTTTGCTCTTTTTGGGACCTGATGGTAGTACATGTACTACGTCCTTGTGTGTTTGCACGAGAGTCACACTAGGCCAGTAAATCTTAATAATATTATCTTATGCTCGTAGTTTTATTCGCATCAGTACAAGGACATCTACACTGCTGAGACTATCTGAAAAGACTCCGGACATGATAGAGAACGAGTGGAAAACCCGATATATACCGTGCCATTATCTGTGGATACCTGTTGAATACTAGTCAGATAATGCCAGACAGAGTCAGGCAATGCATACCTGTCTGGGATAATTAGCCGGACACTATGAGACATTGCCTGACATTATCTGACATTGTCTGGCATTGTCATATTGCGGGGGGAATTGCCTACCTAAGTCTGTGTTATCGGCCCAGATCGGTGTTCGACATTTTTGCTGATGTACTACTCTGTACTCTACTCGACCAGCGCGGTTTCTACGTCGACGACCCACCGAACGCTGCCGCGTATCTAGGCAACAATCCCCTCTTCACCGGAGAGGCTTTGTACCTTACAGCCTTCTGATACACATGCGAGCGCCGCAACCCTTCAAAAGGTTATGAGCCTCTGCCACTCACACTAAGCCAAGAAGGGACTTACTGGAGTCGCTAACGCCTCTTCGCTCGCTTCTCGCACACATCCGCTGCACGCCGCACCATCATGTCGATCTATCCGCCGCAGAAGTGTAATTTCGGGTCCAACCGCCTCTACAACGTCCCCTTCCTCAAAGACGATGGATCCTGGTCTCGTACCCAAACCTCTTTCCGATAGAAAAGAGGTCTGGGGCAGTTCGATAGGGACACGGGCCCCCCCTTCCGCTAAGCGCCCTCTAAGCGCCCAATTGTAACGGTCACAACGTGCTTCTTGTGCCTTGCCCAGATTCGCTTTCCAGATCAGACGTCAAGATGGTACTAGATATTTGCGGACTCTAGCCACTTGTCGATGGCTCAGAAAAGGACCCCGGCGAATCAGACCCATTACGGTCGGACTGGGTGCAACGCAACAAGGAGGCTCACGTTCAGATCACTCTCACGTTGAAGATGAGCCTCTCAATGGAGTGCTCTACATCATCACCGCCTAGGAGGCCTGGAACAAGCTTCATGAGTGCTACGAGGGCGAGGGTAAATAAACAATGGCTTACCTGATCGCTGACTTTTCCACGGCACACTATCCGACGAAGCGCCTCTCGAGCGCAGCTCAATGCGATGCGCCAGAAGGTGTACATCCTGTCATCATCGGGTCAGCTTCTTCAAGATTCGTTGGTCGCAGTTGCTATGGTCATCTCGCTTCCCCTTTCATACTCCGTACTTTGCACGACTTTGATATCGTCGCAAGACAGGCTCTCGACGACACCATCTTCAACCAGGTCCTGATTGACTCGAGAAATCTCTTCAGGAACCTAACACACAAGTCGCGCTGCTCGCGAAGGCTGGCAAGATGAAGTCAAAGTCCAAAAACAAGAATGACGCGAAGAAGAATGTCAGATGCACGTACGCTGCCGCGGCGTGCAAGAAGAAGAGGAATATGGAAGACAAGTGCCGCAAAAAGAAGGCGGATCTCGCGGCGAAGGCAGACAAGGACAAGGCAGGCCTTGACCGAACCGCCAAGGTCGCGACAGCCACGCGTCCATCGACAAGTCTATACAGCTTACAGCATTCCAGGAAAGCACAATGAGAGCACATAACGATATGTTTGTGGCACAACCGAACTGTAGTTTGGACGAGGGATCGCGATGGAAATCTCCCAGTGACCGACGGCGGCAAAGCATAGCAGAAATGGCAAGCATGTTCGCCTCCATGCATATACGCCCCAAGATCTCGCGCATTCGCGTGGAGCAAACAAACCTACGGATGACAGAGTACTTATCAGAACTTCGCTTCGCTAAACTGCTTCAGGAAAATTCATACGTATATATGCACTTATTACTCGGCAGCCATCTGAATTAAGGCATTTGCGCGGTTCAACCACTGGTACACGCGCTCGCGCTAAAAGCCGGGTTGGCCACTTTGAATCCTGAAGCCGTGTTGTCTATCACTCGGAATAATAGATAGTCTACCCTGAGTCCCTTGGTATGATTGAACAGCTGCAGATATCAGAGGGTCCTCCTGGGCCCTGGCAGATCTATCTCAACGGCGGTAGCTAGATCACTGAACAATTCAATGCAAATTCAATGGCAAGAAATGTCACGATCACGTGCATGGGCAGGAGCCGTCGCGCTTTCGCCACCGTCAACGTTCCTCCGCTCACCATCGCTCAGGCCTATCCACCGAGAAGAGGGCCTCTGACTACTGGATTGCTCCTCATGGAGACTCCTCACTCTGGTGAAGATGGGGTGCTAGCATGGTGCAACAGCATTCGCCTCAGTATGGCACAGGATCGCGGAAGGCAGTTTCTCGGCGAGCAGGTACAGAATACCGTGGAGTATCTCGACAGCTACTTGGACAATGTTCGATCTGGGTCGAAGATTGAGTGAGTTCTTCACTTGTTTTGTCTATCTGTTGCATGACAAGTCTTGCAGAAGTGTTGCGGACCTACTCAAGACGCCGGGGAGGAAGAGGACTGCTCCTTCCAAGGTGCGAGTAGGAACAACTGGCACGATGAAGATGAAGCCAATGTTAGGGGTGGATGTCAAGGTACGCGAGACATCTCCATCGTAGACTTCTAGGCAGACCGTGTGGTAGCAGGAGAATGGGCCTGAACAAGAGAAACAACCCTCGATTAACGGCTTCCACCGGGCGTTGCTCCAAGCAAAGGCAGAGGAAGATGATCCCGTCGAAGTATTTGATGACCTCAAACTCTCAGGAACCACGCAGATTGCAAAGCTGCTGAACATGTCTGCGCCGAAACGCAGCTTTGATTCTCTCGATCCAGTAGCACCAATGTCTACTTCGCTGTCAAATCCCTCGATTACTAGTCCTTCAGATCAAGGACTGATTTCTTCTACCATCTCAGCCTACGCATTGCACTCCGACGCCATTAACAAGGAGTTATCGGTGATCGCAGAGGATGACGAGTCCGCCGAGCGCAGTCGCGCATCTCTACCCGCCCCGATATCTCGTCCTCACGATTCACCACCGGAACAAGACACACACCACGACGAAGATGACGCGGCAGATATGGATCTTGACGAGGTGGTGCGCAGCGACATCACCATCACCTCCTCACACACCTTTAACTCCATACCGCTCGATTCTCCCCGCGGTCCGTCCACACTTCGACCCTCCACGTCTGCGCCGCCAAATTATCTCTTGGAAGATTATTACACGGAGCCTCTACCGCGCGTCGATCGCGAGCCGCTCCCACAAGACGAGACGCATGCTTTTACCGCACCGCTTCCCACCATTCTACGACCTGCAAAGGATCAGCACGCCAACGAGCTCGCCGCTCCCGCTCGAGACGGTCTGCCTACGGCTCATTCTGCACCAGTACTGTCACGCAAGCCAAGCCTCTCACAAATCGGTTTGCCTGCGCCGTTGCCGCCGCACAAGTCGACTCGGCTCACGCACGAATCATCGACGAGTGCTGCGCTTGGGCCAATGCCCTCAATTGGCAGCAAGCGCGGCTCGTGGCTCGTCAGGGCACGGGAGGTGAAAGCGGCAGAGATGACGGGGAAGCGGATGAGCAACGCGCTTGGATCGGGATCGGGCGCTGACGTTGCTCGGCCGTTCGCAATCGGCACAAAGAGGAAGAGTGGGGAGATGCTTAGTGCCGGTACGTCGGATGGGCCATCAACGGCCTCTGGTGCGGAAGCAGGACCAAGCAGTCGGGCTACAGAGGACGACGAGAGGCTGCAGAAAGTGGCCAAGGTTGCCAAAGACGATGGCGATAGCTTCTTGCACAAGCAGAAGGTAACAAGTATGATGTCTGAAGGCCATCCGACACTACAGAAGGCAGCCTCAGCACCTACGGAAGAACCTCACCCATCCCCGCGACCGACCCGCGCGCCGTCCACCCCTCCCCGACAGTCCCCCCTCATCTTTGCTCACAAGCCTTCAGAAGACTTCACCGTCCCGCTGCGTGCCTCAGACGATGACGACGAAGTGCTGCACCAGCTCCGCCGCAAAGTGGAAGGCCTTGGCGCCCGCTCTGGCAAGAGCATGGGCAAGTCTCTGGGCGGCAATGCAGCTGCGGCGCTCGCACAGGCCCGCGCGGACGCAGAAGCGCGCGTCGCTGAGAGGAACAAAGTCAAGGGTAGCGATGATGATGCGGAGGAGCCGTCGACGCCGAACGAGCTAAATGCTCCTCAAGAAGCTGCAGCGCCTGCTCCGGTTATTGTCGAGGCGCCTTCGGCTCCATCGAACGGATCGCGCTCGGAGGATAATGACAGAAGCCTGAGTGTGTCTGCTTTGACGACCTCGAAGGAGAAGGAAAAGAAGACTACCTTGGAGAACGCGACTGCACCACCATCAACGGCTCCTCCTGTGGACTCAACGAAGCCTGTTGCAGCACAACCAGCAAATGCAAGTACGTCCACGACGCCGCCCAGCACACCCCCGCATATCTCTGTCCCCGTGGCACATCAGGCCCCACCTCCAGTGTTCAGCAAGCCGCCGATCGTCTTCACTGCTCCTTCCGCGGCATCGTCGAAGCCTCCGCACCCACGCACAGCCACAAATGCTGGTCCAGCCAGCGAGTTCTCCTTCAAGCCACCTACGGCGCATCCTTTCTTCCTGCCGCCCCCGAAGGTAGGCAGTGGGCCCGCCCCTTCCAAGCAATTGGAACATGAACCGCCCGCGCTCTCGGCACAGTCCAGCAAGGCAAGTGTGCTCTCCGACGCGATCTTCGACAAGGCAGACAACATCCCCGCGTGGATGCCCGCGACGCAGGACACCGAGTACTCCACAGCGCTGACGCACCTTAATGACCTCGAGGACGACGACAGCTGGCGTATTGACGAGCAGCTTGCGCCGAACGAAGTGTGGACGCCGTTCACGTTCCCGCCCGGGGACAAGGATGACACGTGGAGCACGATGACGACAAAAAGCACTAGCCAGAAGGGCGGTGACACGGGTCCAGTCACGCAGAATTTCACCAGGACGTTCCTCTTCAAGGACGAGGGTGTGCAGGAGGGCAGTGGTCCGAGTAAGCAGCATGTCGAGCCCATGACGGCGCCTCCCGTTCCTGTCGACACTGGTGCGAGACCTGTGCGGGAGGAGAAAGACACAGCCGTTGCCGATGTAGCTATGGAGGCCGATCCGTTTGACATTGAAGGTGCTGAAGAGGCTGACAGTGAGCCGAAGGAAGACATCCCGGCTAGCCAGCCAATCGCTGGCCCCACTAAGGTGAGATGGCAGTGTTTCATCGTTTTCACTCTCATGATATTCATTCCTATGCGCATAGCCCAAAGCTGTTCCGAACAGGCCTCGGAGCCAGAGTCAACAATCACTCGCATCGACGGCATCGTCGTCTCAGACACAGCTGGGCTTCTTTGGTCACGCATCGAAGCTGGTCAGCAGTGTGCTGGGCGGTAGCAAGAAGGGCAAAGCGGAGCCGCTCAAGAGTCTTCAGCTCGCCGCACAGGCCGCCAAGAAGGTCCGTGGTTACATGTAAACACTGGAAATGCTGATTTATTTATGCGTTCTGTATACAGCAACAAGAGGAAGACGATAAGAAGGCTACAAGGTTAAAGGAAATGGAGACTCGCCGTCTGCAGGTGCAGCAGAAAAAGGCAGAGGAAGATAAAGCACGGGCCTTAGAGGAAGAAAGGCGATTCAAGGAGGAAACAGAGAGACGCAAGAGGGAACGTGAAGAGCACACTGAAAAGCGGCCCCTCAAAGGCTTCATCAGAAAGGTTAGGTTAACGATGTAAGAAATGAAGGTGCTGAGCGCTGACAAAGCGCGTTGCCTTTGCAGGGTGATGAAGACAACACGAAGAAACGCAAATTTGTCGCCGACAATGAGAAGAAGCCTGAGGCCAAGAAGCCACCGTCGAAAGATAAGAAGGATGCCATTCCGTTACCACGCGTTGTTGCGAAGCCTGGGACCAGCAGTGCCCCAGGTTCAGCGATGAAGATAGGACCTCCGCCGAAATCGGCGTTGAAGCAGCCTAGTGCCCCAGTGAAACACACAGGAGGCACTGCGGCGGCTACCTCCTCAAAGCAAGACGGCCCGCACAAGGCGGCTCCTGCCACTGATGCTAAAATTTTAAAGACGATCAAATCAACTCCGTCATCCAGCAGTCTTAAGCAACCCTCGGCGACGACCTCGACAGCGAAGGCCAAGGTCAGAGCGCCGAACAAAGATGAGGATGAGCGGCAGCCCACACAGAGCCAGGCGTCCAACCGTGCAAAGGCTCCGATGCAGACCCCACAGCGTCCCCCGCCGCCCGTTGCGAGCGAGAGTATCGAGCTGCCGGACATCAACAGCGAGTACTCAGACTCGGAAGACGAAGACCGCCCGCGGTCGTTCGAGCGACCCGAGTGGGCGCAGTCACCCGAGCTGCGCCAGGCACTCCAACAGCAAAGCACGATGAACCCGGATGACATCTTCGGAGCCATTGAACCACTACGCATGGAGGACATTTTCCGCACACGCCAGAGCCGCTTCAGAGCGCGCACGAGCTCGGCGAACTGGACTGGCACGGACCAGCTCACGCAGGAAGAGGAGCGCGATTATGCGCGCAGGATGGGATTCAGGTAGGCGGGGCTCGCGAAGGTATAGTCTCGTTTTCTATCTACAATATAAGGCATAGAATCCAGGCGAAAAGTACCTACATAGCAGTCATGATAGTCATACTATGCGTGGACGGACAATTTAGCCACTTGCTTTCGCCCTTTTCATCTCTCTGTACATCCTCACAGCCCGCACTCGTTCCTCCTCTAGCATAGCCCTCTGCGCCATAGACAGCGCTCCCTGTCGTAATGTGGTCCCACTATCCACCCCGGGTTGGTTGGCTGGACGCGCCTTCGCTCCCCGCGGTAGCTTCTTGATCTCCGGCGGTGCCTGGACGATATCGTTCAGTCGCTTCGGAGCAGCAGTGGACAGACGCTCGAAGTCTTTCAGCTTCTGTTGCTTCTCAACGACTGGTGCGCTAGGCTTTGACGGAGAGTCCGCTTGCGCAAGGGAGGCATCAGGCTTTGCGGCTTTACCCTTCGCGTTGGATCTGCTTTGAGACTTCGACATTTCTTCTTCCTTCTTCGTCTTCCGTACGATGGTAGACGACTGCTTCACGGCAGTACGCACCGCCGAGCGCATGGAATCCTCCACTCGTCTACGACGGTCAGCAGAAGACCAGTTCGAGGCCTTCTGGAAACGCACCGGTTGAAATGTGCTATGGATTCTCCAGGCATAATCTTCATCTCCTCCTTCACAGCAGCATGCGAGCCCTTGCGCTTTGTCTTCTTCCGCGGAGCACCTCCGTGCAGGTCGTCTTTCTCCTCCTGCTCGCGTTTCCGCTTCTGTCTGTACTCTTCTTGTATCTTTGCCGCATTCAATACTCGAGCAGCTCCTTTGGGTATGTCCTCATTGTCTATAGCATGCTTTCCTGCTGGGGGCAAGTTCAGCCCACTACCAGGCTTCACAGGATCAGATAAGTTGCAAGACAGGCGCGTTGGAAGACAACGTACGATTGCGCGCGTTTCTTCTCCCTCTCGGAGTATTTTGCCCGCTTATGCGGCATGAGTTCGAAAGAGCGATTGAAAGAACAGGTGGAACGGAGTATGGAACACAACTTGCGGGAGGGCTACATTGCAATCCAGCAAAGAGGACAATATCTAGAATTCATTAAAATGGTTCTCACGCCACCACTACGCATTGGCATTGCAGAGGCCATAACCTCCGTCGCGACTTGGCGAGATGACATCCCCCTCCAAAATATCGCTGATTCGACCAAAATGAGTCTATCTACACTGCATTACTATGTGGCGCAAGCGCATTCTGGTATTGATTACCATGACGGAATATAACGGCAGACTCAACGCAATCAGCCACTTTGATGCAAAATATACACACTTCGAACTGTTTGGTTTGCTAGAATCCGACCTCCCGTCTTTCTTATGGACAGGCGATCAGCATGTCCAGCTATAGGTTGATAGCGGGTGTCCTTCCATTGTGACATTCTCGACGACAGCGGAAGACCAATCAGCACCACCACCACATGAGTGGGATCGCTGGATGTCAGAACCTGCAGGCTGTGCGATACGCACTGGTATGTCGCGACGTGTCTGAAGTAGACATGCAGGAAGAAATTTGATGATGAAGATATATGCGATCCATAGCTACATGTGCATGGTGATACAATTCTGGGAGGGACGATTAGCGGTGATGAACGCATATACTGAGTAAAAAGATATAGACAACTCACCTACGACATATTCTAGCGATCATTCGTCCCAATGCATCGCTGATGGTACCCAGTAGGCAACCCCATCGACTTCATCTTGCTCATCGAGCCAGCAGAGACCATCACGGAGCAGCATATTGTCTAATGCAGTCCGAGCACGCTCCACTGTCCAGCCTTTACGCTTGACCAGGAGCTCATCCGACACCCGCCCACCTTCTTCCTGAGCAACGGCCAGCACGACCGCCTGGTCAGCATCCAGCTGCTTCGGCACGCTCCGCACCATCTTCTTCCCCCCTCCGACATCGATGACCTCGTACCCCGCGCCAAGGGGCTTCAGCGTCTTGATGCTCCTTACGATGTCCTCCTCCGTAATCTCGCCGCCGCTCACGCCGCGCAGCTTGCTCACGAGGCGCACAAGCTCGCCCATCTCGATGAGCCCGCCGTTACGTTCGCGAGTGCTCACGCACACGTCCACGATCTGCACGCCGAGCTCGTACTGCCAGTCGCCGAGGTTGAGCATCTCCGCCCACCAGCCGCCCTTGCGTGGGCCCGCGAGCGGGTCGACGCCGATCGACGTGCACATGCGCTGGAAGGCATGTCGGAATTGCGGGTCGTTCCTTATGGAGTCGCGGTGCGAGGTAGCGTAGTGGGAGAGCGAACTGCGAAATTGGGCAAGCTGCGCATGAAGGAGGTCGACTTGTCCCTGTGAGATCTCCGTCGATAGTTCAGCGAAAGAGCGTTCGTGTTGCTTCTGCCGCTCAAAGGCGGCCAGCCCGACTCCTCCTAAACGGTGCATAGTGAACGCCTGAACACGCGATGAGCAACGCGTCTCATGACCAGGCCGAATAGACCGACAGGAAGAGCTAAAGGCAGCCGAAGACGATGTGCAGATCGCGGTCCGCGGTCGAGCGACGTTCGTGGTGGCGGTTGATCAAGGATGGTTGCCCGAAATGGAAATAATTATTGGGCCACAATTTCCTCAAGCTAGCGACAGTTGCAACGTTGAATCGGACTGCACGTCTTACTTGGCCTCGCACGGAGAACGCTTGAACATTAGTTTAGAGATATGACTCCTGCTCATTGATGTTCCGCACTGCAAAAGTTGTGGACTTGTGTACTTTGATTGTCGTCCCGACTATCAGTTCGAACAAGCGACAAAAATTGTCCATGGATATCTCGTGTCTCCTAGGTATCAAAACTGGCTACATGATGCTGTCTGTGACGACAGTACTCTAGTGTGAAGCGTTGCGAATGGGGATCATGCAGGAATGAGTGATCGTCATAGACGGCAAACTAACCTCATGCGGTAAAGGTGGACGATGATCTCAAGCAAAACTGGACGCCGACAATTCTCACCGACCCAAACCGTAATCAATTTTCACTTCGTGCGACAGCTAAAATTCACATAACCGATCAGCCACCAGGCAGCGTCACGCGCATGAGAACACACTGACCGCTGCTTCCAATTACGCCACAAGGGTAATCGCCAGCTGCGGAGCCTACCGGTGAGGAACGCCCATGCTTGCTTGCAGGTGAGCTTCGCTAACGGTGTGTCTCCGGGACATCCTCTTACCCATGCCCCCCCTCGACTCCGTGCTCACCAAAGAGCCCGGCAGCTTCGGGATGCTGAAGATTCGCTGGAAGAAAGGCCGTTTGGACCCTGAATGTGCGGACTGCGGAGAATGGGCCGATTTGGTCGTCGACGTCGCTGTGTAGATAGAAGCCGCATGAGGCACCTGAGTCAGAAGAACGTGTGAGCGCGTGCACATATCAAATGGGCGAGCCCTTTGCCGACCGTGGGCTCGCAGCACATCATGGGACCAGGACACTCACGACGATTTTGACTTTCTGGCCTGGAGTCGGCAAAACGTAGTATGTGCTTCCTGAGGTGCGACTCCCGCGCTCGCTTTCATCGTCGCTGGGTGACGAGTCGCGCGATGGCCGTGAGCGCGGACGCGGATCTGCGGGCACGTACATGACGCTCGTCGCAGGGGTGCGAGCGTCACGGCTCGCGCTACGGCCGCTGCTGTAGCTTCTGCCGTATGGAACTAGCGCGGGCTCCTCGGCGATAGTCGGGGAAGAGTGCATGGAATGGTAAGGGGTGCTGCCATACCGAGGCCGGTGAGATAGCTGGGGAACAGGTGCAGAATGACTGTATGCAATTGTAGGCGCCTCACGAGAGCGAGGGGCCTGGGTGGCCGACGGAGAGTACACGATCGCAGGAGGGCTGTAGTGCGACTTGGAATGCTTCGATGAAGGGGCATAGACAATTGCTGGCGGGTGGTATGCATAGGGCAACTGAGATTGTGCTGTTGCAGAGCGTGCGCTAGAGACATAGGAGGTTGGCGGGGCATGTGGGTGGGAGGGAGAACGCGAGTGAGAATAGACCATCGGTGGCAGACCAACCGGGAGAGGGACCCGTGTCTGGTCGAAAGCGCGCATTGGCGATGGCGCAACCACATCTTGCTGGGAGCCATTGTAAGACGGCGAATGCGACGCCCGTTCGGCCGCATTCGGAATTTGCTGTGGCAGAGGAGGGAGTTCGCCTTGCAGCGACAAAGACCCTGGTGCACCTAATGGAGATTGCGAATGCGATCTAGAGTCAGATGGGGAGTTATGAGACGGGCTTTGCGCTGCCTGTGAGCCTTCGCGAGTGGGCTGCTGGGCCTCGCTCTCCTGACGGGACGGGAGAATTATAATATTTTCTGGAGAGTGAGGAGGCGTATAGGGATCCTCTACTGGCGGCGAATTGGTAGGGTGACTCGGGTCGTACGAAACGGATTGCGTGAAGGGTACCTGGGTCTTGGACGTTTTGCTCTGGCGGTCCTGCACATGCGATCCCGATTTCGAACGCCTATGTGTGGCAACATGCGTCTTTGATCCTGTCCGCGAGTGAGAGCCCCCGTAATCCGTAGATATGGGTATATCTGGCTTGCCGCCCCCGTAGTGTAAGACCATCCGTGGTGGCAGCGAATGGCTGCTTTCGTTGTCAGAATCCGGGCCATAGCTAGGCGCGTCCGAGTCATCGAGGATAGACGGTGGATGCGACGGTGAAAGGAACTCTGCACTCGCACCGTTTGGCAAGTGTGCATTGACCCATCGAGCGGTGCGTTCCTGGGCAGTCAGGTACTCCCGAACAGCGTCTGAGGAAGTGGTGTATTCGGTCATGGCAGCGAGCACACTGGGAGTGGTCCCGGCGGTTGGGCGATGTCAACAGACAGAAGAGAAGAGGGCATCAGCTTCGCAAGGTACTCTTATATTGTTCACAGCAAACGGACCGCGACGGCCATCTGGAACGGGGATTACCATGGCGGTAGTCATCGGAAGACCTGAGAAAAATACAGAAAAACCTAGCATGACGTGTATTGGGCTGAGATATGCGCTAAATGTGAGAAAGATCCCGGCGGGGAGATCCAGGTTATCGCGGAAAACAACGTGTTGGAGGCGAGGCAAAGGAATGATGGTCAGAGGTTTGATTCCCTCTCTCACGCGCCCAATTCTCCCAACCGCGCGCTCTTTGCAACCTGCGACCACGAAGCATCTCGTCTGCTGCTACACCGCGCTTGCTTGCTCGGAAGATTCCAGCCTGCTCCGAGTCCATATGCTCGCATACTCGTCTCCCGGTCGCTCAAACCGCAGGAACGCCCAATCACCGGCTTGGCAAGACTATAATTACAGTGCAATGATTCGTTGATACGATGCTTCAGAGCCTGCGGACAAGGCACTTCTCGACCTTCAGCCTTCTTGAGTTAGTCAAAATTACACCTTAACAGACTTCAAGACACCTGACGACTGCGCTCGTCATGGTGTGTTTCATCCTCGAACATATGCCACTATCATGATTGCAGACAGACCGTGTGAGACGGCCGAGCGCATGCCGTGAAGCTATCCGCCGGCGAGGCTCGTCCTCGGCCTCCCTAGTCTATCCTTGCGCCATTCTCAGCAGGTACCATCACGGAGGCTATGGTCTTCATGAGGCTGTGTGCCCGTAACGCAAACGCTGTGAACTGTGAGCGTGGCGCTCACGTTCGTTCGCAATTCAGGAATGATGCTTACGTTCACAGTAGTAAGGACATTGTGCCGACTCGCTGCGCTCATTACAGCAGAATGACACATCAACCAGCGCGCCCTACAAACTGCACCAGCAACTGTCGTTATCAATTAAATAGCGCTTCTGCCGGGGGCGTGCAAACACTGCAAAGGGACGAGGTCACCGAGACCTGTTAATTTCCCTGGCTTCTGACCATTCATTTACCGTTTCCGTCCGTTCAAATCCCGCTATCTGATCACTCCTGGCACCTGAACACGTCTGCAGCATCGCATATGACTCGAAACTCGTGCAAGGAAGAGCCAGAGAAGCCTTGCGATTTCTTGCTAGGATAACTCTAGCAGGTTCGGCTGCTCCGATCAGCATCCATGGGTGCGTCTCGGCAGAGGCCCGGGAACGACTCCTGTCGCTGAATGGCGGGTGTGCTGATTGTTCGCCAGATGCGATGGGTGGCAGGACTGCTGCCGCGCTTCGGTCGCGACCCTGATGTGTTCTCAACATGCTGTGCCACACCGGTATGGACGCTCCGGTGCTACAGACAGCCGAATGCGTTCCGTATCGATTTCCCTCTCGTTGCACTTCTCGGGCCTCCTTCTGATGTACAACGTGGCAAGACATCCGGCACGAAGTCATGGTAAGTGTTCTCATGCGATACGAGGGAGAAACGCTACTTAGTGATCGACGATGATACGTTTTTGGCACAATACATACTGGCTCTGGGTTATGCATCCTCGCAGCCCTCTGAAATACAAAGCCAACGGACTTTTGGACATTCCCACGCGTGGAAGTGCAGTGTTGCTTCTCTCAATCTTCCGCACGGATTGCGTCGTGGCGAGGCATCAACCGACCTGTCGCGACGGTCTCCTCTCCTGTGCGTCCGCCGAATGCCTCAAGGCTGCTCAATTGCTGTGTCGACGCCGCTCTCCCTGTGACCGACATCGTCTTGGCGGCAATCGTAACGCACTGTCAGCTCAGGCTTCGCTTCTGTTGCCTTTCTGTCTCAACCCACCATGCGGCGCACATCCGAACTCCGAGTACGTACTCCATCGGATGTATCCCGCCGCAACCTTAGATATAGTCCGTACTCACCCGTGATCGTTTCGCACACATGCTTATGAGCGTCGTGACGTCCTCTGGCAACGCGGTCAATATCAGGCATGCTGCGCCCTTCAACTGCGAAGCCTACGCAATGGAGGTTATCGCCGAGTAGCGAGATGAACGACTTCTTTGCAGCAGGTGCGATGATGACGTCCCATCATTTAACATCGAGTACAATCTTCCGGCACGATGGGAGACGGTCCAGACACTCGCAGCCATCCGTTATGCACGCACCAACACTTAATGGCGACACGTTCATTGTATCTTTCATTTCCCCTGATGTACGTGCCTCGACGCGTGATGGACGGCCACGTCGCCAATAGCGTTTGCCTCGCCATCCTACCTTTGATAGCGCGTGGCTACCGCGTTGATGGGACTTCGAGATACGGGTATCGGAAACTTTGATGTTTGCGCATCTCCATTTAGATAAGGATGCGATTTTCCATCCGAGGCACTCGGGCCTAAGGATGGCATCTGTAAGGCTGTTTGCTGCCTGGAGATGGACTGACAGAGTGCGCAAATGCCCGATAGATTCAATTCAATAACGGGTCCGACGAATCGCCTTATCCCGATATCGCTCGGAAACAGAAGTCTTGATGCACGATATTCACACCTGCATTGCGTTCGGGAACATCAAGTAGGGCATTGTCCTTGGGAGGATGATTCCTGCACGAGGACCGTCGTCGGATGTCACGCAAAGCAAATTCCAGCAACAAAGTTCTCTCACTCCTACAAACCTTGAGTCTCTGCATTGGCAATGTAACAAGCTTCAACGCTTGGCTACTGCGGATATGCTCTAAGCTAGCCCCCTCTGGCATCGCTGGGTCCTATCGACATATCGCGTTCATCGAGCACCTCGCAAGCCTACCGCGCAACACCTCCCAGATCATCACAAATAGGCACAGATATCGAATCCGACTTGCTTGTCGTACTCAAGGCTGAAGAATGCATCTTATCGAGCGATTCACTTCCCAATTTCATTCTGGCTGAACAAGGTTCACATTCTGGGCTGACATGCGGCCGTATAATATCAGCAATGCGCAGGATTCACTTATGTCGTGCTGGTCCACCAGAGGAAGTGTGAAGTGATGTTTCACTTGTATGCTGGAAGTTCAAGCGAAGTCCGAATATCATCCAGACACGGTATAATGTCGGGTTCGACGGCGAAGAGATGTCACACGAAGCTTCCGGACAACGTTGCGAATAAGGAGCATGGTATTGGTACGTAAGAAAAACGTAGGGCCCGCTCAACCACCCATCACAATCATCAGAAGGTTAAGCATACAGCTGTCGGGACATGAGGATCGTGCCTTCGGCAGCTATCTCCAAACGAGAAGAACCATCGGTAATAGCGTCTGGAACGACATCATCTTCCTCGTCGTCATCCTGTCGTCTACGTGAAGGTGATGAATAGTGAGAGACGACAATCAACCAGCATCGATTGTGAATGTCAAACCTTCAACGTCAATACTTCCCGGGCTGACGCAGTATGTACTATTGCATATAGCATTGTGTAGCACTAAGAAGCTGCTGCACGCAATATCTGTAACATTAATTCGGGACGAAATCGCATGCTAGCGTCAAAGCCATCGGTGTCCAGCTCCGATCGCTCACAGTGAAGGCTGGGACGGCTGAGCAGTGAGAAGGCCAAATGACTTCGTCTCAGGCGACGGTTGCAACTCAATTACGAATAACTCACCCGTTGCCACCAGCAACAGTAATCCCACAGCAATTTCCTACGCGATCTCCTCCACTTTACAGCTGTAGAATTAAAAATAGTAATCTCCATTCGCTGTTGCTAATGGAGAGCATGCCACCTAGTGCCACATCATTCAAATAGAACGAGTTTTCTTATCACGCTGGGATAACGGCAACTCACTCGAAAATTCGGCGAAATTCTCACTCACCGGAAGCACGACAGCGTCCATAAAAGCATTGCATAGTGATGAGCAAGTGACACCACAGATACGCTGGTCTTTCTGTTGCTTTCAACAACTTCAATCTCTTGTGAGAGTGTTAGCATGGCTTCAATATCACCAGTACTAAGTCATATTTCAGCATTCCGGCAGTGTGTTAACGCGTATCGATGCTTCCTCAACGGTTGCGGCCAAAAGTGTCATTCGATATTACTGTGATAACGGCAGTTGTGAGGTGAACAGGAAGAAAAGATCATTGAAGCGATGTACTCACAAGATGTTATAAGGTTCATTGATGCAGCGAATGAGCTAACATCCCGAATTGATGTGGCCGGGAACAACGCGTGAAGAGCAACGGGTAAATTTCCTTCTTCGGTCATCGTTCAGAGATAGACAGTTCGTCCCTATGACACGCTCTTGCAGCGAAAAATGTTCCGCGCAGTGCGCTCACAATACGCACATCAATCGCACAACGATCTTGCGACGTCATCTCGAGAATGAGGTGGATACGGGTTCGTGAGTTCGTGAACACCAGAAGACCTCAGATGACGCATTGCCGACGAAACATGTAACATTTGGATGCAGCTGTGTTGAAAGCGGACCCCGGAGGGATTGAGCTGAGCAGGGAGCCCTCAGGCGAGATGGTGACGCAAGGATCATGGACGGGGCATAGCAAGCGCGGGTTCCGTCTCAGTTCCAGATTGGGCGCAGTTCACAAATAATCCTGTCCTCGACGTTTGCTCGACCTATATTTATCGTTGAAACACCTCGCCTGTCTGACACGGTGCAACTTCATGCTGGCCATTTAATTCTAACAATTTCTAAGCATCAGATCTGCGCCTCTGCGCCTCTCTCTCTCACCTCACTAGCCTCCAATGTAGGCTTCTGCATATCAGACTTCGATGCCTCTCGCCTTCAACTCCTGCATGATTCGCTCAAAGCTTCCTTGTGCCGCACGCGTCCAACGCTCCGGCACTGTCGGGTCTTCAATCGACATGTCGCGCTCGTAAAACACCTGCAAAAGGCATTCAAATACCTCATCTCAACATACAGCCGCATACATCGTACCTCAAATGAGAAAGGGCCTCTCCACCCCGTCTTCAACACCGCCTCACAAACGTCCACGACCGGCAAATACCCGCCATACTTCCTCCCCACGAGCTCGTCCATATACGGCAGCGGCCGCCACGCGTTCGACCACGCGTACAATGGGTCGATGCCCTTCTTGCGCGCGCTCTGCTTCAGCTCCTCGATACCCCTCTTCCCGCCATTCGCCCCGCCCGGATGGGCGCCGTCAGAGATCTGGAAGTAAAAGATCTTCTCGGGCGGGAGAGTGTCGGCGAGCCTGGAGAGCGAGTTGCGCAGTAACTGCGAGGCGTACTCGGTACTGAACGGGTTCGCGGAGGGGTTGGATGCAGAGAAAAGCGGCTGAAGGAGGCCAGTGGGTGAAGTGGGAGAGGCGAAAGCACGGGCTGAGGTGGTGCATAGGAATTTACGTCAAATAGGAAGATGTAGTGCTACTCACCACAAATCTGGAAGGTATCAAGACAGAGCCCGAAGTTTGGGCGGTCAACTCGCTTGCAGATGTCCCAGGTATCCTCCCAAGTGTTACTGCATTACACTCTATCAGATATGAATATAATCCGAATCGGTGCTTACATGTGACAACCCCATGCCCACATCTCGTATGCACTGAGGATGACCCAGAATGATGTCAGTCACGGTAAGCATCCCGGATTGTGTATGGGATGCTCTCTTAACGAAGACGTCTCACAAGCAACGAGAAGGATCCAGTCAGATGCGCGCATGATAGGACCACGTTTAGGCGCAGATATGTACTTCGCTGTAACGTATATGCGCATATGTAGTGAGACACGCAGCGGACCGAATATCCAGCAGTTAGAGCCGGCATGATGTGCGAAATTCTTGGAGCAGGTAGCGTGTAGATGCGTGCGCGCAGGACATTCAACGAAGAAGAAACACGTACATCTTAATGGGAGGCTGTTCCTTTGCTGCAGCATCTGCCAAGTCACGCAAATCGCGCGCGATCAGGTTGCGGTCTTTGCTACTGGACGGGTCGTCTGAAGAGCTGACTTGGAGTATTTCACAGTTCAGTGCCTAGCGAGGAGGTGGAATTTATAGCCGCATTTATGCAAATGTATACTCGTGTGATTATGCACCTTTAGCACCTTGAACCATGCATGCGCACGTTCCATTCCATGAGCCCGCTTCGCTTCGTCTGCGTATCCTTCGAGCTCGGAGAAGCTAGTTGGCGTCAGCCCCTCAATTTACTACCGAAAGAACACCTGAATGAAGATCACGCACGGATGCACTGCCAATAGCTTCACTCCTAACGAATTGCAGAGCTTCGAGATCTCGTTTGCAGCACCAATCAACTTGTCGAGGTCTCTCTGCCCTCCATCGTCGAGCTTTTTGTAGTCTGGATGGAGCTGCGACGCGTACATCTCGAGATCCGGGAATGCCACTTCGGCGAAAAGAAAGCCTGCAGCAGCAATAGCGCGCAGTTTGTCCGGGAGGATATGTGATGGGTGCATGCCTGCCGAGTCAGTAGAGTAGGCGAGTGTCTGTGAGAGGATCTGTGCGAGGGGACTTGTCGATAACATGATGATTCAAGCGAGTGTCTGGAGGCAGCAAGCTCGAGATTCAAAATAGTTTAGATTTTGTACACAGAATGCCGATGTGTTGTACGGAGAGAGCGTTCGGAGAACATGACGTCAAGCGGGGCATATTAGCGCGGTTCACGCTGTCACCGCCAGCCTTTGTCCAGGTCTTCAGTTTATCAAAGTATTTTACAACGCATATATCTTACGCTCACTAGGAGAGGAGTCGTTTTGTGAGCATCGTCTCGCCCTGATCTGCGACAGCAAGGGTGGCACTTTCCGCTAGTAGGATCGCATCAGCTGCCAGTCCGTAATGATACCTGCATGCGCAGAAGGCAAATACATAGTGCACGAAGGATGTCGCCGCACATCATGCGTCAATGTTCAACGTGTATGCGCATGTTATAGGAAGCTTGTAGCTCTTTCAGTTGGAAGGCCAGAAGTAACTAAAGCAGAGGGCGGGGATATGACAGGCGCATTGCGGGATGTGGCGTGGGAGCCTCTATGGATGGTCACGCTTCGTCCTGACTCTCTCGCTGCCATGCGCACCGTTGTCGTTCCATCATAAACTGCTTCCTACAGTGGCTTTTCTCTAGGCCTGCGCTTAATGAGAGGTTCTACCTGGCTCGGGCTTTTTCAACGCAGGTCCTTCCGCTCGCCGCCTTCCGCTACCAGAGACAATAGAAACCGCTTGATTGCGTGAAACGAGAGCGACTGATCGCATCCGATTCTCGTGGTGCATGGATAGGCTCGATTGCGTGTAGTGCTCCTGCGACTGCAACCTTTAGTAGGCTATTTCTGAATTGCACTCGATTGAACTGGCCACTCATCGCCTGATAGGGTCTGCGCATCTCTCCACTGCTTCGTCTCATGCAGCAGGTCGGATGATGCGGGAAATGCACCCGACCCTTTGACTCTGGAAGGCACATTGTATGTAAAGATACATTTGAAAGATGTCAAGTATTTCCTTTTAGTGTCTTTCGTGCAAAGCCGATCTGATCTAATAGAGCTTTACTACTCGTAACGTCAGCATGCCACAGGACCGTGCGTGCGATTGTTTCAATCTGTTGCTGATCCCATTCGGTCTTATAACACATTCTGCCGCGTTGTATTCTTTGGAGACAGAAGAGATCATGTGTGCCCATTCACATCGAGCGTTGCGCTTTCTTTTGGGACTTTACTCGATTGAAAGTGCAAGATGGACAATGTCAGAATCTGTCTGCTCAATGCAACGTCCGGAGAATCAATTTCCACCGAACGCTGCAATATCAGACGTTTTCTGCTTATTCATCGCGGCAGTTGTACTGAGCTTCTCGAGCACTCCTTTTTGTGGCAGTCCTGTAGTATTCGCATAGAGGACGCCGAGACTCAGGAATCGGTCCCAAGTGGGGATCAAGCGTTTGAGGGTGGATCTTAGGCATTGTCGTCTGTGTCTGCATCAGGTTGAACATCTTAAGTTACTTTCGGGGATTTGGCAACGCTATCTCGAATCAGAGCGAGTGAACATGATGAGACACAAACGACAATCTGTGAGAGTGGTATAGTTTGCATCAAGCTGATGTACAAAAGCTCTGTCCCGAGCTCATCAGGCTGAGCTCTCGATACCATTGAATCCAGGCGGCTCGGTTGTTCGAGGCAGCTGTAACCGGTTCAGCTCCGTTTGGGTATATATATATTCCCAGGCGCCCCTACCCTCGTTTTCTTCTGCCCACGACAATCACTACAGTCAACAGCAGATTCAACATGTGTCCCGACAGGAGCAGGAACCAGAATACACCATGCAAGTATCCAGGATGCGAGAACACCGTCTGGAAGGACCCGGACGGTTCGTATTCGTCGTACTGTGGACTGACTCATCGCGATGCGATGGCGCAGATCACGAACAAGGACATCCCCAACTGCAAGGTCTGTGCTCGCTGTTGTCTCCCATTTGGCGATCGTGTGAGCCAATGCCCTGCTAGAGCTGCAATGTTCGGCCAGTCTACGTAGAGAACGGGCGTAGTAGGTCTAGCAGGCATGACTGCCACGTAGTCGATGTTGAATATGTGTTATCGCGTTTGCAGAGCACGACTTCTGCGGTCTTCGGTGTGCCAGGTCTTATGGCAATGGCGGACGACGCCGTTCGAATTCCTTGACCAGAGTGCCTGCCGTCTTACCGACCAACAATGGCCGATGCCAGATCCCTGGGTGTGTCAAGCCGGCCTTCAAAAATCCAGATCAGACATTCAGCCAGTATTGTTCTAACGGACATCGGTCGTGAGTATGATGATGCTGCCCTATACACGTCGTTATTTACGACGTGCTCTGACAGGATGGCGGTCACCAAATGTTTCGCCGAAGCTTGTCTGCTGTATGTATTCGTCGTGCAGCAGCCTGCCCTTAAGACAGCTCACAACATCACTTCACAGCTGTGATAAATACCCTAAATCGGTACTGAATGGAAAATTGTCCGATTTCTGCTCGAGGAAGTGTGGACAAGATGCAGTGGCTGATGGTGACTAAGATAATAGCGATGTCAAGGATGGCATTTTTCTCAACATATTGTTTACAGCTCCGCGGATTTTGCATGTTCCAAGTGCTCACAAGATTTACAATGAGGGTATGTCTTCGATGCGAGGTCAGCTGACATTGAGATTGACAGTGTGATCAGTCGAGAAGCAATTCCTTGATGGGTGGAAGCATCCGACTTCGACGAAGCCAACCATCATGAAGGTAAGGCACTCCGCCATCGTGAAAACTATCATCTGATGTGGTCGCGTAGATTTACCGCATCTACAGCGATAAGGATCACAATGAACATTTCTGTCGGTATAGGTATGTTCTCTGCAATGCCCTGACAAAATAGTTCTCCGAATTAATGTAGGATCCCGTCAGATTGTCGGTAGAGCGCAAACGTGGATTAGACGACGGCAACAGCAAGCGGCGCTGGCATGGAACGGTTCGTACCTGCCAATTGGGAGACAACGAGAACTTGAACCTGCGTATGTGCAACGACGACGAGTGTTCGCTGTGCTGCATCATTCGAGTCAGTACATGGCACAGGTTGTCATTTGACCACCTAATACTGACTGCAATTGACGGCACAGTCGTCGTTCCGGCTCGCGAAGTTCGGCGCCAAAACCAACTTCGGTCGCTTTGGAGAAGGCATCTACACTTCCGCCACGTCCTCCAAGGTAAGCTATGATTCTTGCGACATCCTATTGATGCTGATATCCTATTGTTTGTTCTTACGTTAGGCGAACGATTATAATGACGAGCTAGGAGGTTCGCCTTACAGGACTATGCTCCTCAATGACGTAGTTATTGGTAAGACAATCAAGTTGATGCAGGATAACGAAGATCTCAAGGCGGTGCGTTCCAATGCTGCCTGCTGAATGAGCTTATCCAATGTCTGACGTCCAGCCGCCTGGCGACCACGACTCTGTGACTGGCGAGCCTGGAGGATCCTTGAACTATGATGAGTGTATTGGTAAGCATCTTTTGTCCGACAACAGTGCGTGAGCTGATCTGGACTTATGGTTGGCAGTGTACAAGGTGCGGTTCTCACACGCTTCGAATGCACGAATTCGAATCCATGTTTACATCACTGAACAGAACGAAGCCATACGTCCCCTTTTCCTTCTCATTTATCGAATGAATTAGGGCGGAAATGCTAAAGCGCCCTTCTTTACGGAATCGAGGAAGTACAGGGTTTGATGGTGAATTGTGATCTTGTTTCTTGTACGCTTCAATGTTTGGTGCTGAGTTTTAGGGATGTATTGGATATGGATATTGCTATTGCTACGGAGGACGACACGGGCTTGATGCAGATCCGCTACAATCGCTAGGAAGAGCTCAATAGTATGTATGGTCCATGTATGTGGTACATAAAATGTAGTAGAGAAAAGTGCAATCGTGCGCGCAGCAACACCTAGGTCGTAGAACACCAAGTCTTGCGGGCAGGAGCAAACTCGCTGGAAACTCCCGCCAACGAGTCCGCAGCATTGGTACACCATTGGGCCTCCGAGGACTGGTATCAAAGGCACAAGTACCAAGAGCCAGATGCAGACTGCGCTGCGACGCTTATGTGCAAACAAGCCCCAAAGCATACGCTAAACATGACTATCAGCGTAAGGATGAGAATGTGCTCCGATAGAATGCATACCTCCGGAGGGACGTCACAAGCGCGACTTGTTCCATCTGTCTCTGACCCGCATGAGCGCCTTGCCGAGCTCGTTCCTGCCATTTCCGTCCCGACCAACTCCCCAGAATGAGTCGACCTGTAAAAATATATGATGAACATCACGGCCTCACGACATAGTCAATCGATACGAGTCGATGGTCGCCAGAATCGCGATTACTCACCGGACTATCCTCGATCAATTGGCTCTCACCCGTGTCAAGGAGCATGCGGCGAAGGTGTGAGTGTTGAGTAAACTTGGCCTCGAGGATCATGTCCATGATGCCCACGTTGACGTCGAACCAGTCGGAGCGCTGCAGCCTGCGCGACCGCGCGGCTTCCTCCAGGGCGGCGCGTGCGGAAGGGAGCCGACGTATCCGCTCCGCGAGTGCTGGATCTGTGTCTAGGAACTTGTGCGCCTGGAACACTGGGATTGGGAGCCACTCTCAGCATCCGTGAGGAAGATGGAGGCTCGCATTGAAACGTACGATGTTCTGCTGTTGGATAAACCTTCCCAGCAAACTCGACAGGATGAGGAGAGAAATTCGTGAATCTGTGTATACACGTTGGTTGCGAGTGAGCATAGCCAGAACACGGTGCCACTCACTCATAATACGGTTGATCACGGTGGTAGAACAGAATGGGTTTCACAGGCCGATGACTGCGCATACGCGGACTGGACAAATCGTGCATCTCATAGTCGGT
Organism: Laetiporus sulphureus 93-53; assembly: GCF_001632365.1. NCBI lineage: Eukaryota > Fungi > Basidiomycota > Agaricomycetes > Polyporales > Laetiporaceae > Laetiporus > Laetiporus sulphureus. Next base: position 43,771 of record NW_024468576.1, read on the forward strand.
CTGAGGAACATCCCGAGCATGTAAATTGCCATATCTTTGGGGTCCCGCTGAGAGTAGGTGGTCAGCGCAAAAGTCAGATCCTAGTGTGTGTGCACTGTTATACCATTGGGCTCTTCGTCCACGTCCATAGGAACCGAGTCTTGACCATGATATGAGTAGGTCATGGGCCTCCTCCACGACCGGACGGGAATGATGCACCAAGCGAACACACAGGTCATGATTGCAAGAAGAGCAAAGACAACGGCAAACATGCGAGCGGTGATTATGATTATATGATGAGCTCTCACACTAGATGATCAAAGTCAAATATATGTCGAAAACCGGACGTTTATTGAATGAAGAATTAAAAGTGGGCCGTGAAAGTTGAGCTCGAAGAGTAGCACGGTTGGGCCGAGGGCTGATCAGGGCCATGCGGGAGGCAATATAAAGTTACTTATTTGGCTCACTTTGTTCACTTATCGTAGCTTGCTGCCACCAAACTCGTAGAGGGCTCACTTGGGTCCACTTGAGGTTTTTCCCACGCTTCACTCGTTCCTTTGTAGCTTGTTGTACCTCGCTGCTCCTCGCACCGCTCTTCCTTGCTACATGTTGCCCTCCCTCGCTTCGTTCTCGATTCCTCGTCGTCCATTATGGCAGCAGACCCATCGCGAGTATGACACACACAGCCTCGAGGCAGCATTTATGTGCATTTTCAGCTGTCCTCCACTCTGTCACATCAGGGCTTTCCATTACATCAAGCCATCATTGTAGTGACATATCACCTTGACTCATATGGTGGTTGAGATTGTCTAGCTGCACGGTAAGCTGCGCGATTCATACCCAGACTTCAAGATGTCCTCCTTGCCTATCGCCTTAACACCCGCGCCACCGAAACGCAAGTCAGTGTTCCTGAGCATCTTCTCGCGATTGGCATCACCATCCTATCACCCTCCATCCGATCAATGTCAGCTCGCGCCATCTCTCATTGAGGTCCACATGCCACCGGCAACACTACTATATAGTACATGTGGCGATTCCATTCGCTTTCGCTCATTTAGCTTCCCTCACGTTCTCTCACTTATCGTCACTTATGCTCGCGTATCCTGCACGTATCGTCACTTACACTCACTTGACAGCGCGTACGTTCACTTATGGCTGCATAGAGTTGGAATTATCCTCTATATTGAGCACTTATTCTCCTGTAGCTCACCATGCAGACACAAATGCACCGGCTTGTTCAAGGCTTCTTCTGCTGGCGCTTCCAGCCCTGCCGCCCTTTCGACCTCGCTCCAGTCACCAGTCTAGCTCGCGATGTGAGTTATCACTGCGATGGGTCACGAACACTCACATTACAGTCAGGCCACCGCGAGACGAATCGTCGCCAAAGGCTACGTAACTGTACATCAGCGTCAGCGCATCACGAGCCATGTGAACATGCCGAGGCGGCGAGCAGAAAACTGGGCGGTTTGACGGTGATGGCGGGCTAGGTAGGTGCATAACACAGCCTTGGAGTATTTACATAGTAGCTGTCTGACTTCAATGTGGCCGATGCATAATGAATCAGCCAGTTAACAGAAGGGTCGGAGAGGAACAAATCTAGAGGATTTACCGCGACTGCTGATGCCTATTTTGCCCGGCAGGGGCCTTGCTGGGGCCACTGAGACTTGCAGGGGTTCACTTTGGGTTCACTTTTGGTCACTTGTACTCACTTGCTCAGTGGGCAACATGCAGGAAGTGTCAAGTGAGCATAAGTGAAGACAAGCGAGAATAAGCGCCCGACGTCGACAATTTCACTTGTGCTGCCAAAATAAGGTTCAAGTGAACCAAAAGTAACTTTTGTAAGGGATAAGTGACTAAGTGAAGTGAAATTGTGAACCGTCGCCATGCGGCAGTTTGATCGCGAGCCATACTAGCTCAAGGGAACGCGCTTCTCCCACGACCCAGCAGCTCACTTCCCCCAGCAGCGAGTCCGACATATCTTTCTCCTGATATCGGTAGCGGTCTGAATAGCTTTTGGTGTGCTCTGACGGCGATGAACAGTCAGAACATATTATGCAGCTATCCAGGCTGCACAAGGACCGCATGGCAGGATTCCAGCGGCTCAATCTCGTTGTACTGTAGTAACACCCATCGGGACGCCATGGCTCGCAATCGCTCTGGGATTCGTTACTGCAAGGTTGTATAGTCCATAAATACATATGTTATGGGAGCCTCACTGACGAGACAAGTGGCGATCGTAACAGAATTGCAATTCCCGACCCGTTTATGTTGAGAATGGCCGTGGTACGTCTCTACCGCTAGGATACCTTCTGAGCGTTTGAGTGCCCCGGTGGGGGACTGAACATCCGCACAGCTCACGACTTTTGTGGCAAGCGCTGTGCGACGAGCTTTCATATGGTCTCTGACGAGCTTCACGATCAATTCGAGCGTCTTGCACTGTCCCCGGCCGCCAACAAATCACAGGTTCCCTGTAAGTTCCCGAAGTGCCGCAGCCCTGCGTTTGTAGGTGCGGACGGGACATCGAGTGGTTACTGCTCGAACAAACATCGGCTGTACGTCTCTGTGTCGCGATGGCCATTTTTGATAGTGACGACTTAGATGTAATATCACAGCGAGGCCGTCAAGACCGGCAGAGCGGAAGCCTGTCTGTTGTAAGCACTCTCGTCCTTGATATCAAGCACATCTCAAGCCGACTATATGCTGCTAGTTGCTACAAGTGGCCGAAGGCCACCATCGAGGGTACATTGTCCGATTTTTGCTCGAAGAAATGTGGACAAGACGCAATCCTCAACGGTAAAGGCATATAGCGTTGTTCCGACTCGTTGGAAAGTAACGTGAAAAACCTCCAGCTCCAGTCATCTTGAGTGTTCCAATGAGCCAGATCTCTTTCAAAGACGGTATGAAGTTGGTTGTGGAAGCGGTTCTGACTTGTTGACGTTGCGTGCAGTTAAGAAACAGTTTTTGGATGGATGGAAACATCCTACGGCAAAACCTACCGTTGTAAAAGCAAGCGTACACACTTCTTATGGCAGCGTAACCCACTGACGCGTAGCAACAGGTCTATAAGATCTACAGTGACCAGAACCACAACAACAACTTCATGCGCTACCGGTAAATATTCACCACCCTCTTATGCACATGGATGACTGAAGCGGACCGGGCGGATTAGGCAATCTGTGGAAAGACGCACAGGTCTGCCAGGTGGGAATAGCAAGCGTCGCTGGCACGGTACTGTCCGAGAGTGCCGGCTGGGAGACAGCGACAACGACTTGATGCTCTGCTCGATCGGAGGCTGTTCACTTTGCAGCATAATCCGCGTAGATATCTTTCTATTTTCATTTCAAGCAGGTTGATAAAGTCTACTTTGTCCGCAGTCATCGTTCTCCCTTGCGCAGGCTTACAAAAGGACGAACTTTGGCCGATTTGGTCATGGAATCTACACCTCGGCGACGTCATCCAAGGTTCGTTTTCACTGAATGACAAGATCGATTGGTGGCTCATCATTGCATGTATCGATAGTCGAACGATTACGTAGCTGAGCATGGAGGATCGCCGTACAGGGCCGTTCTTCTGAGCGATGTCGTGTTGGGGAAGACTATCAAGCTCACGACCGGCAATACGAGCCTGAGAGAGGTGAGCAACTGAGCCGGCTTCGTTGGCCATGATTGATTTGACTCGGTTCAGCCACCGCGCGGATATGATTCGGTCGTGGGCGAACCCGGGGGCGATTTAAACTACGATGAGAGCATTGGTGAGTTCTGGCTTGTTGAGCTCACTGTTCTGTGATGCTGACAGTGTGTGTCTGCAGTGTATAAGGTGATGCACCGCATACATGCTGTACCGATGCATACTGATGACTTTGGCTAGAACGAGGCGATACGCCCTTTGTTCTTGGTTATCTACCGTTCGTGAGCTCATCGCCCTGAGGAAATAGGGTTCAAACGTTCATGTTTCAATGTTCCCTGCCTGGATGGCAATGTGTAAAACCAGTCTGTAAGTTGATTTCAGGTGCTCTTGTTGCTTGTACGAATTGCTATGCAGAGATTGTGACGATCCTGTTGCTTCGCTCGATGTATATACGTGTACCAATCGTTGCTCATGCTCATGATACAAATGACAAGTTGAACTGGCGACACCATGTTCGATGAGCAAGAAGCTTTTGTGGCAACTGATACCTCGAATGCTTGAGTCCACTGATTGCCACGGTGACAGTTGCTGACTACCGTGATGAACTGAAGCTTTGGCTCAAGGTAAGATTGCGCACATCCTACTGTCAATGAATACTCGAACAGTGAAGCGACTTTCACGACTCTCTGGTTTTCTGTGGAACTGGTATATTAGGTCTAGTATGTGCCCTATTTCATGCGGCCAACATCAGCTTCCGTTCAACCACCAATGCCGAGAGGAGAATTTGGTCAAAGAGTCGGTGGCCGTCCGGGAAGACAGTAAGAGTGGCATTTGGCAGTGGTGGTGACGCATCGAGTGGGGGAGGGACGAATGACGCCAGCTGCGAGGAGGAACGATCGGAACACTGAGAAACCACGCGTATGAGATCGTTTACGTAGCGGTACTATGGAAGAGGACGCACGACACACATTGGCGAGCCGTCGTCCAGTATCGTGCGACAGTCCCACCGAAGCTCGACATTCTCATGTCGCCACCTGAATTGTCGCTGGAACATTAACAAGGTGAGCGGGATCCCAATGGGGAGGTGCCACTGTGTCGCTCACAGGAGAACGAGGATCGCTCGAGAGCATATTCTTGAGCCTCGTCGAATAATGCCCTATCGTCACCGTCGCGCGCTTGTGTGTGATGCCCATCCTACCGAGCACGAGCTAGATGAGATACGCTCGCATCAAGTCGAACCCCGCACAAACTCGCGACTCACTCAAACTCGCCAATCAGCTCGCCCTCCGCATCAGATCCTCGGTGCACTGAAGTGATGTAGGACAGTGGGGAAAACGGATTCAGGTTGAGCTTCACGGAGATGAAGTAGAGCGCGCCACGGCCGGGGTCGACGGAACGCGGGGGCACGAGGAGCATAGACTCGGAGTTCCATGAGATGAAGGTGTAGATCAATGGCTGCGTGGGTCGCTCGATATGGAGATACCTGATCATGACGAAAAGTCAGCAGAGCACTCAACGATATGAATTGCACAGGTGCGCACCGTGGTGGACGAGAGACTGTTGGAGTCCTTGATGCAAGGGAAACCGCTCGGACGCTGGACGTACCAGCATTGGCCCTGTAGCTGATGCACATCCTCAATCGCACCGACCATCTTGAACCGACAAAGCCTGTTTACATTGCACTCACTCGGGAAGCGTCTCGACCGTTTCAGTAGGAGAGTGCTCATCGCTGAACGGATCTGTATGAGGGCGTGAGTTGCAGGCACGTCGAGCACTCGGATTGAAAACCCGCTGCGTACCAGAGACTTGGCTGGTGTCGATTATCATCCTCTGTTCCACGACACGAACTGTCTGACATGCTCATATACTGCGCATCAGAAACAGATGGAGGGGCTGTGTCGAACGCGCTTGATCATGAACGTCGAACGTGACGACGCGCCCACAGGCGACTTCACCACCAGCCACTACGACGTCGACGGCAGAACCACATTCATCCAGTCCATCCAACAATCGCTAGTGGCTGGTGACTGCCAGTACCTGAGCGTGTTCTTTGTTGCCTTGCGGTCAGGAACTTCGAGGCTTGTGAAGGGGATACAAACAACAACTCGGTAAGTCCTGTCAACCTTCTCTTTATTGTCTGAGTTTGACACGGCGGCCAGTGAGGAATTGTACGTCACAGCGCGAACGAGGCAGTAGAACTAAGTATGTGGCCTGTTTTGCATCCACGCCAATCATGCCGTGGCCTCAAGGTGGTCTAAGGTTTCACTCACCGACTTGGCTATATATTGTGGGGATCCAGCATCACTGCGTCGGCCACTCTAGACTCACATCCTCTAAGGACCAAGCAATAACTCATGCCGCTGGTCTTCCTTAGCCCGCCGATCTCCATCTCTACCGCGCACGCACTCGCCGCGTTCTTCGCATGCTCATACGTCGGTTCGCTGTACATATCAAAGAACGCGCGTCTCGTATTCAAGAACGTGAGCACAAAAGGACTACAGAATGGTCAACAACGTGCAAAGGAGGATGACGAGCGGTGGCGCGATGACCCGGACGTCATTCGCGCGAGGGTCGTCGCGGCCTGCCTGAGCACCGTGGCCAACTGCACGGTCGTGCTCTGTGTAGTGTGGAGACGCCTCAAATGGCAATGGAATGTACGTTGGTTTGCTCACTGTGCCGATGGGACAAGCGTGGTTGATGACATGCCCTCCCAACAAGGATCTTCCTACTGCCCTTGAGACGACGGTGATGCGCCTCGGAATCGACCGTGCCCCTACGCTCGCCCAGAACGTCGTTCCCTGTCTCATCACGCCCGTCCTCTTTCTCGGCCCCCTTTATGGAGCTTGGCTTGCGGGCACGTTGCCGCTGCAGCGCAACTGGAGCTGGCGCTGGAACGCGCTTCCGGTCTTTTCGACATGGCAAGGCCTGCGTAACTACATCTTCGTGCGTGCCTAATTGAGTTAGATGTTCTCAATGCTCACTCATGTGCGCAGGGCCCGCTGACGGAGGAGGTCGTATTCCGCGCATGTACGCTTGCCGTATACCACATGGCGGGCGCTTCGAGGCGCAAGATGATTTTCCTTACTCCGCTGCTCTTTGGATTCGGTGTGTTCACCTTTACTGCGGCTGTCGCTCCTACTTACCCCTGCGGCAGCGCACGTACACCATGCATGGGAGATCTTCAACCGCTACGGTCGTGGAAAGGCTGCTGCAAAGCGCGCCCTCCTTGCCACGAGTGAGTCCCGTCGCGCTCTCTCGCACGCAGAACACTGACTTTCCCCGACACGCAGCCGTGCAGCTAACGTACACGTCGCTGTTTGGATTCCACACGACGTTTCTCTTCCTGCGCACGGGCTCGCTGCTCGCGCCTCTGTCCGCGCACATCTTCTGCAACTTCATGGGCCTCCCACAGCCGAACGTAGAGCTGGCACGCTTTCCCGCTAGAAGATACGGTAAGAAGTCTTAACCAACTGAAGCGAGCGAGGCTCATTGGGATTCATAGCGATCAGAATTGCGTATCTCCTCGGGATTGTGGGATACATCTGGACGCTCGGCCGGTGGAGCCACGTCGATGACTGCTTGTACTGGCCGGTCGAGGGAGCAAAACTGTTCTACTAAATTGTGGACTTGGACTGGGATTGTTTTCTCGGAGCGTCTTCTTGCGGAACAGTAGGATGGATTTGGTTATTTTGTACAAAGATTTATTCATGCTGTGTTCTATTAGACTACAGGTATATCGACCTCTCATGATGAACTGTGACTCTAACAAGATTCCGCTCTCAATTGAGGTCTGCTCGAGCAGCACACCAGCATGCGCGTATAAGGTACTATCGAGTTTAGGATAACCGAGCCGAATTACCAAGCTCCCCGAGGTCACGCTTGCCGGTGGTGGCCCACCCATGACTTCAAGAATTCCTGCTGTACTCACCTCTTCGGCGATGACGCCTTCGCCTATTCCTATGCTCTCATCTCGTTTGTAATCATCTTGGCCGCTCACGATAGTGCTACTCCCAGATGACTGTTTATAAACGTGAGATAGATGTTCCTGCCTGTTCGCCATTCTCACCCGTTCTTGAACCTCCGTGGTCCGAATTCTTTGACCTAACACCGAACCACGGCAGGGACGCGTGCGATAAGCACCAAACACGTCTGCAACGAGAGCGACGTCAAGAGAAACGATGTCTGACAGCAACGGCGCGCCCAAGCGCAAGGTCACGTCCTTCCACAACTTTATCGAAAAGGGAGGCAAGTTTGAACCCGAGAAAGGTACGCGATCGCTCGCGAGACAGAAATTCTGACGGGAGGTTGATGGTTGGTGCGCTCCGTTGCTGCAGGGCGATACCACCTCTATGTCGCGTATTCGTGCCGTGAGTGGAAGAGCATTGCGGAAGTTGTGGTCGTACTTAATGGCGCGTTTACCAGCATGGGCTACGCGCACCCTCATCATGCGCCAGCTGAAGGGCCTCGAGGACATCGTCGACATCAGCGTCGTGTCCCCGCGCATGGGCCACGAGGGATGGCCCTTCGCCAAAGCGGACCCCTTCCCCGGCGCGACATCCGATCCCATCCACGACTCCGCACACATCAAGGAACTCTACTTTCGCGCAGAGCCCGAATATGGGGGGCGGTTCACCGTCCCTATGCTCTGGGACAAGAAGACGGACACGGTCGTGAACAACGAGAGCAGCGAGATCATCAGGATCTTCAACAGCGCGTTCAACGAACTGTTGCCGGCGGAGAAGGCGCAGCTGGATTTCTACCCGGGAAAGTTGAGGGGGGAGATCGATGAGGTGAATTCGTGGGTGCTCACCACCGTGAACAGTGCGTCGCGCGTAGTCGTCTTTAACCTTTGAGGACACAGCTGATGTGCTGTTGCTATGTAGGCGGTGTGTACAAAGCTGGCTTCGCTCGTACGCAGGCCGCGTATGAAGCTGCCGTCATTCCACTCTTCGAGTCGCTCGACAGGCTCGAGAAAATACTCACAGGCAAAGACTACCTCATCGGCGACCGCCTCACCGAGGCCGACGTCCGCCTCTTCCCTACTATCGTGCGCCCCTCCCTCCTTCATTTCCGCCCATATACTCACTCGCCGCCCTTGTCCGTGCTCGTTTCTTCGCGTGCCCGCAGGTCCGTTTCGATCCCGTCTATGCCAACCAGTTCAAGTGCAACCTGCGTTTGATCCGTGACGGCTACCCGGCCCTCCACCGCTGGCTCCGCCGTCTCTACTGGACCAATCCTGCATTCAAGGACACATGCAACTTTGAGCACATCAAGACGAACTATTACTGGTCGACTCACTTCGTGCGTCTGCAGTTGTAATGCACCGCGAAGTTAATTGCTAACGTATGCCGTGAAGGAGCACCTTAACCCCACTCAGATCATCCCTATTGGCCCGGTGCCGAACATTCTCCCCCTTGAAGTGGCTGCATAAGCCCTATGAAGGAGTCTTGGGCCCAGGAGAGCGCGAATAATCCGTGAATATTCAGTGCGACTCGGGCGGAAAGCGTGTGTACACGAGATGTAGGAATATATTTTCTCGAATGCAGGACATTTAAGCGCATTAGAGGAAAATGCTCCTGCATGCATGAAGACGCAATAACGCAGGTAGCCTCATCAATAAGCCTCTGTAGAGAAAGACAACCATTTCTCTGTGCTCACAGTGCAGGAATTTAGGGCCAATGCCTGACGAGCTTTTGTGTTTGTGGATACAGAGCACCTTGATGATCCGCGAACATGTCCTGCGTGATTCGCTCATTATACATTCTAATGTTGGCTTGTTCCTATGTGTACTGCAGGTTCAGTGGATGCTGTATAATCTTTAAAGCGAATGAGGGATAGTCGACGTCGAAGTAGATCAATGAAACCTCCGCCGCGCGAGCGGCTGGTGAGCAAACTGCTCGGTGATGACGCCTGCTCTAATCATACTCGTAATCGCCCTGACCGCTGCCTACTCCAAACAGTCATCTGCTTCACAGACGACCCACTATGACCGCTCATAAAGCGCACGGCGCGCATGCTCCTTTCTCGCAACCTCATCCTTCGTCTGCCAGTGCGTGCACGTTCTCATCGCGCTGTGCTCTCCGTCGCACGCTCTGTCCACTCTCTGCGTTCGCATCACGACTCCAGCATTAGGTTCAGGCTAAGCATCCATTCGGAAACACGAGCAATGAGCACTAAGGACGTCTCCCACCAAAGCGATATTAACAAGATGACGACCGACAGTGACGGCTCCTTCAAGCGTAAGGACTCATCCTTCCGTAGCTTCATTCAGAAGGGAGGCAAATTCGAGCCCGAGCAAGGTACGCTCCCACCGCAAGGCGGACGCCCGGACATGCGACAACTGATCGATTTCTGCGTTCTACCATCGCAGGCCGATACCATCTCTACGTCTCGTACGCATGCCGTGAGTATCCAGGCGTATATGCATGCGTGTCGCCCCTGACCGCTCATCCACCAGCATGGGCGACGCGCACTCTGATCATGCGCCAGCTGAAAGGCCTTGAGGATTTCATCGACGTCAGCGTCGTCTCACCGCATATGGGCTCCGACGGCTGGCCCTTCGCCACCGCAGATGCCTTCCCGGGCGCAACCCCCGACCCGATCCACAATTCCGCACACGTCAAGGACCTCTATCTCCGCGCGGATCCCGCATATGACGGCCGCTTCACCGTTCCTGTGCTCTGGGACAAGAAGACGGACACGATCGTAAACAACGAGAGCAGTGAGATCATCAGGATCTTTAACAGCGCGTTCAACGAGTTGCTGCCGGTGGAGAAGGCGAAGTTGGATTTCTATCCGGAGGAGCTGAAGGCCCAGATTGACGAGGTGAATGCGTGGGTATATGATACCGTTAACAGTACGTCCGTGTTTCGTAGTCTTCATGCCGTTGTGAGATCCTGAGCCACTGAATCCGTGTAGACGGCGTGTACAAGTCTGGGTTCGCGCGTACGCAGGCCGCGTATGAAGCTGCCGTCTTCCCTCTCTTCGAGTCGCTCGACCGGCTCGAGAAGATGCTCACCGGTAAAGACTATCTCATCGGCGATCGTCTCACCGAGGCCGACATTCGCCTCTTCCCCACCATCGTACGTCCTTCCCCTCCTATACTTCACGCGCATATATCCACCTATCGATACCTTGTATGTGTCCACAGGTCCGCTTCGACCCGGTCTACGTCGGTCACTTCAAATGCAACCTCCGCACGATCCGCGACGGCTATCCCGCGCTCCACCGCTGGCTCCGCAGGCTGTATTGGACGGTCCCCGCGTTCAAGGACACGTGCAACTTTGAGCACATCAAGACGCATTATTATTGGTCGCACCCCATGGTACGTGCGCCGCGTGTCCGGAGGGAAGGATACTGACGATGCGATGTGGATGGTAGATTAACCCGACGAGGATCGTTCCTGCCGGTCCGGTGCCAAACATTCTCCCGCTTGAGGGGAAGGCGTAGATATTCTGTTTTGCGGTTCGATGTCGCATCCTGCGAGCAGTCGGGGTTTGTAAAAATAACCGCCCGTTTCCCAGTGTTTATGTTTTAGTCACCATATCCCAAGATGCTTCCACCAGCTGTGATCATGCATCCAGTCACCACATGCATCACTATATAGATAACCCACAACCAACATTTGCATCCACGGCCATAGGACTCTGAAAGCACCGCATCCCGTCCGATCTGCGCAGTTAACCAGAGTGCCGCCCAGTTAGTACCATGGTGGGGGACCACACGGGAATCCTGGGTGCTGTGGTTTTTGCCCACGCACCAGACATGCATCACTTGTATCATATCGATGAAGCATCGGATTTCAAGTGCCGTCGATTAATCGTTGGACATTGACGTAATCTGATCATAGTTTCAAGCTTAAGCTCTTTGAAGTACGACCCATCCATATCTTCGTGTTGAAGTCTGTAGCAGCTGATGGCCTTTGCGTAGACGCTATCTTCGTTTCCAACTGTTGTGGCAATGCACACACCATGGTTTCTGTGCTTACGGAGCGCCCGTTAAAGCATGACTTCTGATAGCTGTCAAGCGTTCGGCTCACGCCTTGCATCTCGTCAATTTCATTATTTGAGTCGCTTGTTTCTCAACAGTATGCTGACCATCTTCGCTACACTGACACTGCCACTCCAAAAATGCCATCATCAATGTCCATAGTGGGCTTATTTGTTTCTCGTTCCTTGTCGCGTTCACGGATGATCGCAGCACTACCTCGTGAGTGTCGACCCCGTGCTCCCTCTACGTTCCGCGGGCCGCATTTTCAGATGTTTAAAAGTAATCCTGCTTTGTCTGTCCTAGCTCACCCCCATCCACTGTTGCGATTTGTGATTGGAGGGCCGCCTTCGGCGTCGGACCACCGGTTCGTTTATCCTTATACGGTATCACTAATTCCTACTTTAGCAAATGCTTTCCCCACTCAATGTTGAGCTCCCCAACGCTCATTGCCCTTCACACTCTGGACAGGAGGCATATATATATTCGTGTTGAGTACGCCGGATGCCCCAGAGGCTTTTACCCTGGTGCATCCGCGTACGTGGTTTTACCCTTAGCCCCGCTCTATACAGATGTACTTACTGGTAGCACAGTGACGCGAAAGTACGCGTCACTACAGCCCTCCGGTCATCCATTGCACCACCGCGCCGAAGCGCATTATCCACTGTCATCAGCTGCTCATCGAGTCACATTTTCGCTCCGAGTCAACCGTCTGCAGCTATGTACGCGGGAGAGGATGGTATGTCTAGCCTCATTCTGTCCAAGCGAAGTGTCTCTCATGATCAATACTGGAGACAACAAGCAGATTGTTTCTTCAAAGCGTGTTCCTCCCCCGAATGAGGTCGAGAACAACGCCATCGCAATAATCGCTTCCAACAAAGCTCAACCGAGGCCGCTAGGGCCAGCGTGTTGTTACGTGAGTAAGCACATAATTTCATGCACGATCAACATCACCCACTGATTGACGATACTAGACGACAAGGAGCGTCGTGTCTTACTCCCTCGGTACCTGTATGCCAAAGACATCTATGGTCGATACCTGCGCGTTCAAAAAGCTGCCACCCGCTGGGAACTCCTGACAATCGCGGCTACGGAACCGAATGCCGACTGCATCTTCGAATCGACACGTCGTGACGATGGCAAATACAACTTCAAAGGGAACAACGGCCATTATTTCAACCATTACTCTTTTTTTAGCGAAGACCCTGACATTCTCACTTGCGACTCGACGGATTCGCACGGTGTGCCCATGAGAGTGGTGCATGAGTCCGGCGATCAAGTACTACTGGAGCACAAACAGTGTTGGTCCTCTGCAGACAAGCACACCAGGGGCGGTGTGTGCCTCTACCCGTTCATCCAATCGAACTCGCGCTACAACATCGTCGCGGCGGCCGTACGCAAGACGTCGATCCTTGACATCGAGTATAACATCGCCAACGCCACCGTCACCAACGTGCCCACGGTCATTCTCGACACTGTCTTGGAAAACGACACCGACGCGCCCGTGTCTAGGACTGTTCCGTTTTCTTACAACCGGATGGTCGAGGGCACTTGGAATGACGACCGAGGCATCATGGTCGGGTTGGGCGTGACGTTTGTCATAGGTGTTCCGTACGTGGAGAACGAGAAGCTGGACATAGCGGTCAGTCCTGCAACGCAGGCGCATGTTTGGGCGGGCACGGAAGGTGTCTCGGCAACGGTGGGCGATGAAATAACAGTCGTTGTTCCTCCCAGGAAGAAAGGGATCGTCGAGGTCGTGCTTCGCAATGCTCGCATCAAGGTTCCGTTCAAATACAAGTACAAGTCGGAATTCCTCGATGATCGGATTCAATTGGAGGAAAGGACCGGAATTTACAAGAACGTGGATATTTACGGGATTGAAGTGAAGATGAGCAATTGGGAAGACTTATAGATGGTAAGCAGGCCACGTAATCGTATCACGATGGTGTTCTTATGCGAAATGCAGTGACAACAGGATGTAGAGTGTGGAGGGAAGACGCGCGAGAATTCTTTGCGTGTAAATCAGGCATTCAACTGCCTAGAGTTCTTGTCTATCATGATATTCGTGTTCTTGTACTCTTCACGTGGTCGTTTGGGCATTCAACGTTCTATTGCCGGTGCTTCCTATTTCCATCTCGTACAGATCTAATTTTGGCGTAGGCAATTCCAGCTTCAGAGATATGGCCTGTGCTCTGTGAATTTGAATTCTTAGTATGTTATGTCGATGGCGATTTTTGCTTTTGCAACATTCGCGTGGAGGACTGCGTACGGCATTCAATTATAATTCAACACGCAGTACATGACATAACAAGCCACGACGAATGCATAAGCAATCGCAATACATGAAGATAAGGCTACACAGTGAGGTTACAGGGCGCAAAGAAAGGAGCGAGAAGAATAGTACATGTGCGGTCCGTCCGTCTAGCGAAATCACCGCTTGTCATCCGTTTCGATTGTCGAGCCGCGTCTTGTGGATAGCGATGAGAAGTTCAATCCAAGTAAGTCCAAATCCTAGTTCGAGTCCTCTAGCCAGTTCGAGTCCAAAGCCCAGTCCGTTGTGCTGCCAGTTGATATTCACCAGATTCCTCGAGGTCCCGGAACAGCGGTGTTTTCTGTCAGCAAAATCTTGCAGCCAGTGCTAGAAACAGAACGCTATGCCAAGGACGACAGCACCCAGGATGACCGTAACCTGCGACATCGGACTGATGGCCGATCGTGCCCCAGAGTACGAGCTTCTGGCCAAACCGGTGGGCATGCTGCCTCTGTTTGGGGGTATGATTGTAGCTGTGGCGGTCGGACGCTGAATCATAGAATGAGTGTTAGCGGGGTGTACGCGGTGAGCGCTGAGACAAGGAGCAGAATGATCTTTTTCCTTCAAGCAAAGGAACGCAGTGCGGATGCAGAATCCGAGAAGAATACTGCATATATGCGCGATCTCATTCAATTAAATCGAAAGGAAGCACGCACGGATATGGCAGAAGTGCCAGAGACCACCACAAGAGAGTTCGGGCTCGACGTCGTCATGATAGAAGCGACGGCCGATACGTTCGTCGCTGTCGACACGCTGCGGATGAATATCCCATTCCCAACAGTCGCGTACGTCGTGCACATCGAGGTTGGAGGCGCGGGGTGCGCCGATGGAGTTGTAGGCTGGCCCTGTTTGAACGTCGAGGTACCGTACACGCCCATGGGCTGAAAGCATATATTACTCAAGTCCTGGAAAAAGGAGCCACCATGCATACCTCGCCGTCATCACCTAAGCAGCGCTCGAATACGCCGGCGTCGTAGTTCCCAGGCATGTTCCAATCGCAGCCCATAACGTCATATATATGCTGGCAGTATGTGGTCGCCATCGGACCCGGCTTGCATGCACGGAAGCAGAACTGCCTGTCTGACATAAAGTTCTGCCAACACATCCGGATCAGCAAGCGCCTATATGCGTACTGTCCACACTTACCGTCCATTCATGCAGCTGCTCGAGCTGTCCAAACGCGTTGGAAAACACCAGTCCACCAATTGGATTCCCGTTCCCGTCTTGTCCATGAGGATCGAGCTCACCACCGGTGTCGCCCGCAGGAATGTTTAGCTGCGTGAGGTCGCCGACGCCCATGACCTGGATGTAGTCGGGCGTCTGCACGAAGTGCGCGCCGGTGATACTCCCGTCAGGGATGACTCGCGTGCCGTAGCCGTCCTTGAGACACCAAGAAACCTCGATGCGTTCGGTGTCTCCGATCGTCGAGTTTGAACCTGGATAGGGTGGAGCAAATAGGCAGAAATCGTCGACGGAGTTCACTGGGGAGATCAACGTCATGAACTGATCAGAAGGCGAATACGGTGTCATTGGCTTGCTAAGCTTACGATACGCATTTTGGCACATTGACGACTGGCTAGAGCTCACACCGCAGGCATTGGTACCGTATTGGCCTTGCTGCGTGTGGTCAGGTGCGTCTGACGGCATATATGTTGCTGAATATGTCTGTGCGCCAGCTCGAGCAACGAGGCTGAGAACCAGGGAAGAGATTGCATAATAATACATGTTTTTATAGTCTGAAAGAAAAGAAAATGCAAAGGAGTGGAAGGAAAGAGTGAAAGGGAGAGATGCGCTGCAGTCTCTGAGTGGTTTGAGTCGAACAAGGACACCTGCCAAATGCAGACACATGCCGCATCTCCGCGAAGGTCACTGCCTCGAGGCGGCTCCAATCTCTCCCTTATAGATCTCCCTGGTTACTCATTTCTCCGTCCCTCCTCCCCCCCCGCAATGGCTTTGGGTCCAGCCTCCCCCTCGTCGTCGACCGTGTCGGCGACGGCCGCCTTAACCTCATCTCCCACGACCACCACCAGCAGCTCCTCCAGTTCTTCCAGCGGTATCTTCAGCACGAACGGCACCCCCGCGCTCATCCTTGCGTTCCTCGCTGTCGGCCTCTTCGTCGGCGGGATGCTCGCCATGTTCGGCTTGCGCAGGCGCATGGCTGGACGCGGCCTCCGGCGCTGGTTCGCGGGTGGCCCTTCAGCTGGAGGCTTAGAACCGGACGCAATGGATCTCCCCCAGATAGGAGGGGGTCGCCGTGGGAAGAAGAGGAAGTCACTCGGGAAGAAGCCGGAGTTGTGGGACGTGTATGTGCAGACCAAGGGCGTGGAGAAGGGCCTATGGAGAGAGATTATGGTGAGCGAGTATGCTGCATGCGCGATCATTCATAGCTTTGATACATCTTGTGTTTCCTTCTTCTCCTGTACTTTCCGTAGCCTATCTCTTCGAAACAATCGCCCCATGTGGCGCACACCTTCCACGAGATACTGGCTTCAGATTCAGCGATAGCTCGTGCAGAGTCACCAAGGCGGTTCACCCACTTCTTGAGACTTCCTCAGCACAACGTCGCGCCTATCGCAGTCCCAGCTCATGTACCAGAAGGACCTTTACAGGTTGCCGTCGTGATCACTATGCCCACGCCACCCTATGCCGACTCTGATACCCTTGACTTCACGCTTGGACTTGCGTCCATGCCCTGGAAGAAAGAATACGCTGAACTCGTTGGCGGCACTATCTTCCCCGAGCAGAATATCGGACAGGAGCCCTAGATATATCCGGACACTTGCAGTACTTATTGCTCTCGGTCGCTATTACGCTTTCTGTAAAAATACTCACGTCACTGTACCATCGCTGTAGTGTTCTATACCGCACATATGGACTTGCGCTTGTACAGTTATAATTCTTCCCACTTTTCTCCTCCGATGATACCTTCTTTGATGTGACATGGCTGGATCTCACGTCTTATCTGCTCGATTATTCCCCTAGACTGTATACCTTGCTGTACATCATTACTCTCACGCCTCAAAGCAATGTACAACGCGATATATTCTTCCCAGCATCAATCACAATAACATTCCTATGATGATACCTACCAATACACCAATCAGCCCCATCAATACCCATGCATACGAGTCCCACAGACTGTCTTCTTCTTGCCAAGGTGCAACCCACAGCCACATCCTCAGCACCGCCGCAAGCCCGCCCACACTGAAATCCACATCTTGGCCCCTCGCAATGCGCCGCATCATGACAATATGCCACGCCATGTCCGTTCCCGCGCCAACGAGCTTGGGCAGCTCTACGGGAATGCTGTCCCACAGAACGATCATCACCCAGAGCACTGCCCTCTCGAGCTTGCTAAAAATAGATTGTCCCGAGGGAGGGACTATTCCGAGTCCTGTGAGGTCCGGCTCGGGTAGCGGCTCTGAGAGGATTGTTTTTGACATGCCGTCTTGGAGCATGCGAGGAAGCTCGGGGCAGAGGACGGCGAGTCGGCCGACCCCGAGGAGGTGTGCATGCTTGTTGGCGAGTGCTGAGGTGAGGAGAGGGAGCGTGCGCAGGCCGCCGGTCAGCATGACAAGTGGCAATGGTCTTCCATTGCATGCCGCAGAACTTAGAGCATTCCCGCCAAATTGTTCCGAAGAAGTTGATGACAACACCTGGACGGCTTCATGGGCAAAGCGTGTGAAAAGTGTTTGCCGAGAGGACTGCATCTTTGTTTTGATCATGAATGCTTGAGAAGACTAAGCGCGAACTTTCGCGAAGGGCAAGATGGCGTCCCTTACCTGGATCTTCATAGTCGCCTCCGCTAACTTGTATGTAGTCAACCATATTCCAAGAGGCGATTTCTCGGAGATGCTGCATAGCACGGTCTTCTTGTGCCTGACTGTAATCCGACGGATTGTCAGAGTTTTGATGTTCAACATAGTCTGAGGCGTTAAGCTTAATCCCGACCACGAAGTCGCTGGCGATAGCGCTCGATCCTCGGATTGCAGAGACGATACGGCGGAGTAATCGTAGGGGATCACTGTGCGCAGAGTATTCGTCATTCCGCAAGTTTGTCTATGAACGTGGAGACGCGGCTCTAGTGTCAATATAGGTATACCAATGCGCCAACAACACACTTTTGAAGACATGAATTGAGAAATGAGATCTAATGAGAATTCAGACGTACAACCCACGCTTCACGACGTACTCACTCACACCCGTGTGCCGCATGCAACTCAACTCCATCGAACCCGCTCTCAGCGGCAAGTCGCGCTCCCCTGACGAACGCATCGACAACCTCGTCTATATCAGCAACAGACATGCGTCGAGGAGTCTGGAAGAAAACCAAGAGCAGAATAAACGAGAGCAGCGACGAGGCAGCTGATGTCCCCGCCCGACGCGTCCGGCCAATGGGCACAGCGCTCGGCGCGAGCGGCGGGACGAACGGCCAGCGTCCGCCGAGGATATTGGCCGACTGTCGGCCGGGATGAGAGAGCTGCATGATCGCAAGCGGCTTGTTATCTCGCTCCTGTGCCTTCGTATACGCTTCCCCGTGGATAGCGTCTGCTAATCGCCTGAACGGTTCGACCGTCTCTGGAGTGATGTGTTCTGGAACGACCATGTCTCTCCCAAGCGTAAGGTGATCGTTACATACTTGCACGTTTCCCGTGCAGATCATACCCCACTCTCCTTTGGACCAGCGCGAATAGAGTTCAAAATGTGCCTCGTTAGGCGGCCCTCCGTAGAGGTTGCTCATGTGCTCGTACATAGCAACCTACAATAGGTCAGAAATTCAGCGGAAACCTCTTGACCATACACAAACTCGCCTTCACCAGCCTATTAGGCACTGTACGGCCACATGTGAGTTTGATAGCCGTCAGCAGCTCTTGGGACGCATCGATGTCGGCGTCATCAGCATCTTGACCGCATTTATGAGCAGCTTGCGCAGTATCTGCCTTGTAAGGTGTCAATGCTACGATTCCAAGTGGCTTTAATGACTCATCAACGAACCCATGTCCTGCATGGACAAAGTGCGGAACACGCAGTAGACACGCGGTCGACGACTGAACAAGCTTGGAACCAGCAGACGCCCGCAAACACGATCACGTGACCGGGACGTGACGCCCAAACGCGTCTCTGATGTGCAGTCGACACCCATCTCGTTGCCATTATAGGAAGTGTGCAGATTTAAAAAAAGATACAAAGTACTCGTTTAATATATCATCTTCTGTTGCGACTTTGCCCACTCTGTTCCCCAGGGCCTGCTGCTGCACCTTTCCTCATCTCCTCCTCGTCCAACCCGGCCTCCGCCAAAATCTTCTCCACCTCCCGCAAAATCGGCTCGTACGAAGCTGCAAAAAATGATTATTACCACAGTTGCCTATATTGGACACGGTACCCTGCGGTGATACACTCACCATACCGCTCCTGCGCCATTGCAAACCCATCCCTCCGAAGCTGTTTGCCTCGATTTTTGCTGGTGCCATGGGCTTTTCCTTTCCAGTACTCTCCTGCATGGGAGCGTCAATAATCACATCCTTATAAGCGGTCGCCAGAGGTGACGTACGAGAACGAGCATAGAACATGGACAAAGTCTCGCCCGGAAGTGGGGTGCTGATGATGTCTTCCGCAGAACGTGTCGTGTCCTTGGCAACTCCCATGAATGCAGTAGCTTCCAAACGGAGGGCATCCTGATTCACAGTAGTGAGAAACCACGTAAGGCTGACCAAAGGGCCCTCACCTTCTCATCTTGGGTTATCGGATGCTCGATCTTTTCTTTGTCATCTTCATCGCACTCGTTGGAAATTGATACAGAAGCAGCTGGCTCTTCTGGCTTGCTCTGCTCGTCCTCTCTCTTGTCCTCATCATCCTCCCCCTCATCTTCATCCTCATCCTCATCCTCGTCGCTACTCTCCTCATCACCTTCAGCGGTGATAGTGATCCCGCTATCCTTAAGGCAGACATAGCGATCCAACTTGTCCAACTGCAGCAGATAGAAGTCGTCCAGCGTATATTCGCGTGAACCACGTTCGAAGATGCCTCCATAACTAGGAGCAAGCTAGGTTCAATGTCCATCGCAGAGGAAACGTAAACAGTGCTTACAGGTACAACGTGTTTCGTAATACTGCTAGCATCGCATTGTATCGAGGCATTGGCTTCGTGAGTTCCGGATCATCTGGATCGATATCGGTGTCTGTATCCCTGACAGCGGAGGCAGGAAGAGGGACGCGCGACTTCTTATTCTGATGTTGTTCGTCGCAATCAGCTATCATCTTAACATAAGTGAAGCAAATCATATACCTCCTCTTCAATGGATAATTCAGCGTCACTGTTGGACTCATCCTCATCGCCCGAAGGAGCCCGAACAGGAGCTAGGGCTGGTTTTTGCTTCTTCGCATTTGCTCCACCCTTCTTTTTAGGCTGCTTGAGCATCATCGATACCCAACGTCCGTTCCCAGCGATCTGATAACCATATCTGTACGTGTCATGTCGCTCATTGTCGGTATGTCTAATACGCAATACGAGATGCTTACAGATCGTTGTGGAACACGCTCTCCAGCGTCTCCTCGCTCGTGTCCTCATCTGTTACACCACCGAACAGTATACCCATATTCTTCGCCACCCAGAGAGCCATGCTGCATCCCGACCGGAGCGACGGCGCGAAGGCTGTAGAGGACCGTTTTCGTCGCTCCCATTTCATTGTGACAGGCTCGGCTGGCGCCTTTCCGTCTTTTGCTTCATTGAGTGCCATCCTGGATGAAAGAGATATTTAGCGTAGGCAGTGTAGGCGAATGAACATGTTATGCATACCGGAGGAACCACGTGTCGTCGAGCATTATACCAACTGGGCGGCTGCCCTTGTGATATTCCTTGCAGTACCCGCCTACAGTGTGAACTTGTTCAGCAGCCTGCACCAGACGCGTCGGATGCCTATTTACCGTGCAACAAGATGCCATCAGCTGTAGGTAGAAATGAGAAGCCACTACGCGGTCTATACGGAATTAGTTCTTTCATTCCAGCAGACATGACACGAGGAAAACCTACGATGGCTTCCGCTCGGCTTCCTTGAACTCAGCTTTCCGCCACTTGTAGTCCTGTGTGTCGAACAGCCAGAGGTCGTCCAGGTAGTTCGCTGCAAGCAATCAGTCTGCCATTCCACACTTACATATAGCATTGCATGATGTGCGTACTGCGCAATCCAGGGTCATAGAACCCGCCGAAAAGGACAGCATAGTGTTTCCACATTGCCATACTACACCGGGGGGGGAGGCAGTCACATTAGCGAGTAGGCAAAACAAACGTCTGCATGGAACGAAACTCCTCGAACTCACCGGTGTCCCGACCGTGCCGTCGGCCTAACCTTTGTTTCTATCCGATCCCATGAATGTGTTGATATGTCGAAGCACCAGAAATCACGATAATGATGGAAGGAGTTTTGGTATAGCGAAGAGAATTCGCCGCCTGAAGATCTCACCTTAAGTAAGACTGGATGATTAGGGCAAGGAGATGGCGAGGAATGCAGACCGAAAAGATAGAGTTTTCCTCCGCCCGCAGGGGATGCGACAACTGCGTGAGCTGAGCGAGGGCCTGGGCATGTAGGAGATACAAACCTTCGCCACTCATCCTAGAAGTGTCGGAGTAACGCATTGAACGGTGCGAAAAATCTGAGATTTCCAGGAGAACGTACCTTTTCCGGCGAATATCTGAAGACATCGTTATAGAAATACTGAGCGAGCACCATTTCAGTGAGGGAATTCGAAGTTCCAAACAAAGGAGCAGTACCGCTTTCCCGTCATCACTAAAAAACTCTCCTCCAATACACCACAGA
This sequence comes from Laetiporus sulphureus 93-53, assembly GCF_001632365.1. Lineage (NCBI taxonomy): Eukaryota > Fungi > Basidiomycota > Agaricomycetes > Polyporales > Laetiporaceae > Laetiporus > Laetiporus sulphureus. The sequence goes on from NW_024468576.1 coordinate 65,487, forward strand.
TAGTTCCCGCTCGGGCACGGCGTGAGCGTCGCATTTGCTCGTCGACTCGGTGGGCCTTCCACAAGCTCCTCAATAACCCGGTGCGCTTCTTCCCATTCTCTTTGCATCTACTAATGCGCATCGCCCCGTCAGTCCACGTCACCCATAGCAGGTCAAACACTTACTTTATCGAGGATCTCCTCCAAATCCTCAGTATCTTGCTCCTCCTCCCTCGTCTTTCCTGTTTTCTTCTTCTCCTTCCGCTCGACTTTCTGCTGGGCCTTCGCTTTTTTGGCAGCCTTCGCCGCTGCTTTGGACAAATCCTTTCCAGGTATCTTCTTTGCCATCTTTGCCACTAAGCAGAACAAGATATAATAGAGATTTAGTAGGGTTTTATATAGCGAGGAGACGTCGAAGATCAAGATCAGGCCAAAGACTCATTCGATCATGGCCAAGCTTAGTAACTATTTAATGATCTTCAAATGATCAATCATCTTTCGGCGTCTACCGACCTCGAGCACGCTGGCCACAGCTTCGATGTACTCCCCATTTTATCGGCTAAAGTTCGCTGACTCGAACCAAGCTATCCACAAACTCCGATACCAAGTCCAATTCGAATGGAAGAACAGCGAGATGAACTTGTTGAGTAGATAGAGACCAATGGCATCATAAATATCCAGAGCAGACGTTACACGTTCAGTTGAAAAGCCGCCAAAGAAAATGAAGCTGAGGATATCGCCACGGAACCGACCCAGTGCAACAAAGTCCCAACATACCACAGCCCGATCTGCACTTAGGTTCCTGCCATCCCAATCATACCAACATGGTCGCGGATCTTCGCAATCTCAGATGCACTCAGCTCTCCCTTGCTCGCGCAGAAGAAGTTCTCCCATGCGGTCGCCGCATCCATGTTATTTGGGAACTCCGATCTGTGACAAACATATCGTCATCAGATGGCCAATTGCGCGGTAGTTGCAACTGAGAAGCGAGGTGATCAGAGAGGGACCACTTACTCAAGGAATTTCTGTATATGTTCCCAGAAAGTCGGCTGAGAGATCGTCGCATAGTAAGACGTGTTAATCCTCGGAGATTGAGGTGATGAAGGTGAATTAGAGGTGTCCAGAATGAGGGGTATATCGACCAATGTCTCGCCCGGTGAGGGGGAGATGGATGGAGATGGCGAGAGCACTACAGATGGAATGCGTCCGTGGCCCATCCGTGTCTTGTGCTGCGCCGGCTCAGGGAGAAGGACGATATTGCCTTCTGCAATCCTTGGCGACGACGGTGCAGGGACCTTTGAGGGATCCCAGTCGAAGCCAGGCTTAATAATCAGATTGATGATGTCTCCATCCTTGACACTGTACTCCTGCAGCAGCTTCCCGTCCGCGAAGGCCTTCCCCTTGAGCAGAAGACGTTGTACGTCCGCAGGAGGAGCGCCTGGCTCTGCCGCTAGCTGGGACTTGATGTCGGAGATCGTGTCGGTGGATTGCACAGTTAGATTGTACGTCTTAGCAGGTTTGATAGATTTGAACGTGATACTAAGAGAACCTGCAGTACACGTGTTATGTAACGTGTCTTGTAATGCCGATTTAAATCGACTGACCTATAGGAGCAGCAACTGGAGCCTTTGACTCTGGAGGCGGTGGCACCTCAACCTGTAGTTTTCAAGACAATCAGCGAGGATCTCAAGCTGAAAAAAATGAAATAGCGCACAGGTAGCACAGGTATCTTCTTCAAAGACTTCTCTGGTGGTTCCTGGAAATCATCCGCGTATATAACTGGTTGCGACGAGAGGTTGCTCGCGAATGACTTCACGAAAGCGAGCTCGGCTTGCTCTGCCATAGTCGCAAATCACAATCAGTTCAGAGAGTGCTCCCTAACCCCTGGCTCGTGAAGATGGTGGTAGGAGGTCAAAATGCAGAGATGTCGCGGCTGACACGCTAGTAGCTTGAGGCGGTGAACTTAGAGATTCCGAACTTGGAGATCCGCGGGCCAGGAAGCGGGCTTGGAGTTGGAGTCACCCTGTGACATGACGTGTCGTCTCACAGTCACGCCATCACAAGCTTGAAGTCGGCGTTAATCCTCGAGGCCGCAACAACACACTCCGACCGAGTCTTTGTACGATGGCAGTACGTTCGTACAACATCTTTTGATGCTATTCTTCTCATATTTCGCGTGTAAAGTCCGGCTACAGCTACAACGGAGGTATGCTTCCAGTGACTCGCGTCCTTCATTGCTGAACGAGATATAACCTTGAAGGCATTCCCCGTTGTTTCGCCTACTGGCAGGAGTTCTCTAAGGTAAGTCGAAAAATTCATTCTCTATCATTTTGTGTCTGACCGCTTGTTACCAGTGCTATGCCAAAACTGATGTGCCAAGCCAATGCAAACCTCAGGCGGAAGACTACCTAGAATGCTTGCACCATACTAATGAGGTGTGCTATCCTTCCACTCTCTTCAAATGAGATGGTTGACGACATCTGATGCTTACGCCTCATCGGCACAGATCGCGCGAGCGAAGGCGATCAAAGCAGAGTTTGTGAGGAAGGCCGAGCACCAGGCTCACGAAGGCCGGAAAGCGGCGGATATTCTCGCAGACGGTGTGATCGTTGGCGTCGGGCTCATACAGCGAGAGGAAGCAGCACAAGCGAAATAGAGTTGCTCTGGCGAAGAGGTCTACTTCCAATATCGTTGTTACATGTGCGGGTTGCTGAGCATGAGCTGCCCTTTGAATCGTGGCCCAGGTAGAATTGTCTGCATCGGCGTCTCTGCATCAGTCTTGTTGTTCGTTCCTTGACTAGATGTAGGCCCGGCTCCTGCAGGATCTGAACTTGAATGTATTCTCAAATATGTGTGAGCAGGCTGGTCGGATGTTACACGAATAGGTTCTGGGTCAGAGTCTAGTTTCCATTTTTGGCATGTCGTCGGAGTCTGTATGCGTGATCCGCGAAGGCACTGCGTCTGGGTCTTTTGGTCTTGACTTTGTACCTCTCTCTTCAGCACAACTGTGTGATCCTACATCTGCTCCTTTTCTCTTAGCATGACCGTGCATGCTTTCGGTTCAGCTGGATCCCCTATTGTGCTCTCAGATGACGAGGACGCAGCATTTGTAGAGTACCACCTCAGTGAATTCGACGGAAGACTGGACGCCGATACGCAAGGCGGTGCCCAGGACTGGGAGACGCAATGGAATGAGCGGTCCTACACGAACCTCGTGAATGGTACGCATGGACGATATGTGCTTTTTTAATATGTTGGCGTGACCACTACTAGATGGAATGCCGGGCTTGGCACCTAGTCAAAAGCGTAAACGGAAGAATACGTCGCAAACCGTCGGTCAGCAGCGGATAGAAAGCAAAGCACGACGCAGCAAGAGAAGAAAGCGTGAACGAGAAGCGGCTCAGATGCCAGAAGTCGTACAGGCTCCTCTACGGCCCAAGTATAACAGGTCAAAGCAACGGAAGGCTCAGATGGGCCCTATACCTCCTGTGCGGTCTGCATCCCCGCCACTACCGGCGACTCCATATGATCCCTATGGTCCCCCCGTTTCTTTCCCAGAAATCCCTTTCTCCTTCTCTGCATCATCTTCGAGCTATGCCGGACCACCGTCCAAGTATATGCCTATGGGCGCAGGATCATTGCCTCCAACGCTGCCACTCAACCCTTCTTTTTTTCCACATAGTTTCGGAATGCATGACCAGCCTGACAGCCTTTCCTATCAAATGCCACCACCAGCTCCTCGCTATCATCCTGCCCCCTCAACAGCATACACACAAACCTCCCCTCTTCCACTCTCCCCTTCTCTTCCAGACGGTTTTCTCCCAAGCCTCCTTGACCATTCTTGTATAGAATACCCACTGGGTTCCTTGCTTCATGACGCACCTATGGCCGCTCCGCCCAGGAAGCCCACCATTGTGAAGAAATCGATTGGGCAGACTCCTGCTAAGGGTTGCGAAGGTGAACATGGGCTCTACCCGCTTCCGCCCGGTAGCCAGCTCGTGTCACATCCTCCTGATCCACTTCGCACTGTTGTGCTGAAAATTTCGCCCAAAAAACATCGGATCCCTAAATTTGTGGTGTCCTGGGGAAAGCAGTTCTCAGAAACTTTCCGCTTTGATCTCGATGCCAAAGTTGGGAAAGCTCTGGTGGAGTTTCCCGATGCCGCCACGGCGCAAGCTGCTTTCCATAGTCCTCGCTTGTCAGGCGATAGCAAGGAACACATTTTCGCGTGGTGGTATATTCCGGACTTGGAGGAAGGCGAGATTACAGAATATGACGTGTCTCAGCAGCCCAGCTCTGCTGCGTCTCAGACTGGGGCACCTGGCCAAGGCGGGAAGAAGAAAAATCAGAACAAACGTCAAGGGAAGAAGAAGGCTGTGGATGCCGTGTTGCAGCCTCCTGCGTTGTCGATGCAGAAATTGAAGGAGGAGGAGGAGGCACTTTGGGTGGCATTATTCAAGTCGAAGTCAAAGCCTGCTTCTCCGCGAAGCGAGGTTGCATCACGATCGCCGGCTCCGTCTGTGTCATATTCCATTCGCGGTGACGATCCAGATGAATGGAATGACATGGTCGAGATGGCCTATTCTGACTCTTCCGTGGACCGGGACAATGAAGAGGAACAAGCGATGGACATCGAGCTCAGCGACGAAGGGTACCAGTCACAAGCCCAAAAACTCGCACAAGAATCAGCTCTCTCGGATAGATTTTCTGACATGAAAACGGAAGATGGCAGTTCCATCGCATCTTCGCGGGCAGCTTCGCCACAGCCCATGGTGATCTCGCCTATCACTCCCACCGAAGCATTGCTGCCTGTAGCGCCACTTTCCGCGACCAAATCTGTCTCCGGCACGTTTGATGGGGAAGAGCTAGTAGCGACGAAGGTTTCTTCTCCTGTGTCCATCCCACAACCCACAGTATCGACAAAGGCTACTCCTGCTGTATCGGGATCACAGCCACGAGTGGTCACGAAAGCTCCTTCGGTTTTGCAAGCGTCCATGGCGAAAGATGCCCTTTCTCTCGCATCGATGTCGGTGACTTCGCATTCAGTAATGTCTCGACGCGACAAGCTAGCCGCACAATCATGTGTTTCCGTTGAGAATCGACAGCAGACGTCGGCTGATGCAGCGTCAGTACCCCATGATCTGCCTGCATCGAAATCGAAAGCGTGTGCGAGGGTACCGCCGGGTCTGAGTGCGTCAATTTCCTCAACTGTTGAATCTTCTGCTCCACCCATTTTGCCCTCTGCTTTTGTTGCCACAGCCTCTACCCCTCATTCACAACCTAAAGCAGCGCCCACGCTTCTCTCTTCCCCTGTTGCTGTTCTGTTCACTGCTCCAGCTCCTCCGCAATCGTCAGACTTGCCTTCTGTTTCATTTGTGCCTGCGGTTTCTCATTCATCACCGGATGTCTCCGCGTTGCAACCACTTCCACCATGCCCATCTCATCCGCCCAACACTGCAAACTCATCGGTACTTTCTGAGTCTCGACCGCTTTCTGGGTCGGCTAGCCCATCCTGCAGTGCTTCCTCTGCAGTCAGCGATTCACAAAATGCGAAGGCATCTCCGATTGACAATGAACCTTTAATCGGTCCGGAGCAGCCGAACTGTCCAGCGCCCAGCAAATCCTCATTGTCCCCCCGGCAGAGAGAGATCAAGGAGCGCATCGCGAGGTTGAAGGCAGAACCTGCAAGCAGAAGTCGAAGTGTGTCGCCGTTACTTGTTGTCAAGTCTACGGAGGATTCTTCCGACAGTCATGGAATGACAAGTATGACTGACGCTCAGAAGTCTGTCCAAGCTCTTCGGCGTGCCGTGATACGGAGCAGGAAGAATCTTGCAGATGCTCCGCTTGGTTCAGCGGTGATCGCGGCGCCTCTTTCGGGAAGGGCTAGTCCTACTGAAGCAGAGGTTGCACGCAGTACGTGGATCGGTACGAGCACCACAGGAAATGCTGCTTCTGCATCCGGCGCTGGCTCGTCTTCAGCCATCTCTCCGCGTGATGGCTCTGTTCCATCTCGAGCAGCCAGCAAGAGTCGATCAGCTACGCCAGCTTTCGAAGTCGCAACGAAAGTCATGCAGAGTGCCACGATGAGCGCAGTGACCTCTTCGACTGCCGGTGGTGATACTGTCAACCTCGACGAGCTAGCAGTTGTTTTCATTACGGAAAGCATTCGCACAGTCGAGCAACCCCTGCCTCCACAACCGCCGCAGCCGAAGGCTGCTCCACCGATGGAAGACATGACACCCGCTGCAAAACTCATGCGTCTAGAGCAGCGTATCGCTGAGATCAAGACTCTGATGGCAGAACTGAGCAATGCACGTTCGGAGCTGGAGAAAAAGAACATCCGGCGTAAGATCCGCGAACAGAGAAGGTTAGCAAGTCCTGGATCGCGTGCGCGTGTTTTGGCAACCGACTGAATGACCGAACAGAGTGATGGATGAGGCGGATGCAGCAAGCATGGCTTCCTTACCGGTGGCATCGTCAGCTCGCTTCAGTGCCGCGCAGACGTGGAAATCAAGATGGCCTGAGACGCCACAGGATTGTAACGTACTCATCATCAGCGACAGCGAAGATGAGCATATGGACACTGACGAATAGATGTTGCAAGGCGTCAGTATATCGGTACGTGTATCACGGTCTCCTATTATCTTGTACTGCTAGGTTGCTTTGATTGCGACGATACCTGAAAATTTTGACTAGTGAGAACCGGAAGTACATTGTTTCTTCTGCTCTGTGAGCTTCTCATGCAGCACTTTCTCTCTTATAGGGTGGAATGTAATAGTTCACCTCTTCATATGAGTGGTGAGTGGTCCGTCTGTCTCTGCAGAGCTTTTCTCACGTCTTTACAACGCAGACTTCGTTGCTTTTTTCCGTTCAGACTCGCTTGTGTTATGGATTATGTGTCGTCCGACGCGCTAACACTCATGCCTCAAGCTAGTTGCGGGGTCGTCCAGTCAATGGTTTGTCCGTGTCTCTCGCCTTATCCCCGAGATTCACGGCGAGTCTGGCTGTCACGATCTATTACACCTTGGCATGTCGAGCGGTCGTCGATCGATCATTCTCTTGCACTTGATTTTGTATACGTTTGGCGAATGCATTGCGCTCATATTTGTACTCGTAAAGCTACGCTGTGGACCATCTGCCAAGCGTCTTCACGCCAGCGTCCCCTCGACATCTATTCGGCAGTACTTCGGAGTTACTTCTGTATCTTTGTCGAGGCAATACGAGGACACAGGTAGTGCCTGATTACATGTAGGACACTATCTTCGTCACTGGCAGCTTCGGACGTTCGTCATCGCTATAATTCTTGACTTTCGAATGCCTCATGGCTATATATGCTCCGAGCATGTGTGTCAAATTTCAATGCGAATCTCGTTTAGATTGGGACAAGAAAAGCTTGGGCAAGTCCATGACTAGATAGAAGGAGTAGCAAGCCAGTCGCTTTGACACCCGTATCGACTGAACGGATGGTACGACGTGTGGATCGTTGGACGAAAATGCCTTTGAGAGGATGAGAATGACAACCGGTATAGTTACTAACTGCTGCAGAAAATTAGTGCTCCATCAACCCCCAGGGCCCGTTACTCATCGAGCGATACGCGGATACGGGGTGCCGCTTTCCGCTGAGCGCACGCACTCAGATTTATATATCTCGGAGCTAGAATTTTCGCCCGGGCGTTCCTGGTATCCCTCTTGCACTGCTCTGAAGCTTTTTCCTGCGAAGGTGTAGACTTATACGATGCCGGCCACGAAATACGTGAAGCTGAACACTGGCGCTTTGATGCCCACGCTTGGGCTCGGTACGTCTTCATGTCCGTCTCAAATAGTAGTTGTATGACTGAGACAAAACGGTTTTGGTTAGGGACGTGGAAGTCTGCACCGGGGCTCGTCGAGAAGGCCGTTGAGATTGCGCTCAAAGATGGCTACAGGCACATTGACACTGCTACAGCATACGGCGAGTGCCCAGCCTGTCTCTAAGTTCGGGTGAAGGGCTTACCAGTCTCCTGAGCTTAGCCAACGAGAAGGAAGTTGGTATCGGTATCAAAGCGTCGGGCGTGCGTCGTGAGGAAATCTTCCTAACGACCAAGCTCGCAAACTCCAACCATAGAGACCCTGAGAAGGCTCTCGAGTACTCCCTCACGCAGCTCGACACGCCTTACCTTGACCTTTGTATGGCACCGTGTCAATAGATCAGGAGTTGCACGGATCGCTCATCATTTTCCGTGACTGCAGGGCTAATGCATTGGCCATGCCCGATGAAGGACGGCAAACCCGACCACGAGGTCTCCTGGATCGATACGTGGAAGAAGATGGAGAAGATCTACAAGGCGCACCCGGACAAGGTCAGGGCCATCGGCGTGTCGAACGTGTCGCTGAAGTACATGGAGGATCTGCTCAAAGTCGCAGATGTGGTTCCTGCAGTGAATCAGATCGAGAGCCACCCGTGCGTTTCTTGACGTGAATCGGCTGGATTGGCATACTGATGCCGAAGATATTGCAGGTCCTGCAAGCAGGAAGAGCTCACACAGTACTGCTGGTCAAAGGGCATATCGATAACGGCATACTCGCCCCTAGGCTCGGATAACGCGCCGCTCGCGGCGAACTCCGTCATCCAAGAAATTGCTACCGCTCACGGCGTCGCCCCGTCTACCGTCCTGATTTCATTCCATGCAAACAGACCCGGTGTTACTGGTACGCTCATCCACATGATTTGCTGTTCAGAATGCTCATGAGTGAATACACGTTGCAGTGGTCCCTAAGTCAGTGACGCCCGAGCGCATCCTCGCAAATGCAAAGATCATCGACCTTACGGACGAGGACATGCAGCGTCTAAACGATATTGAGAAGACTAACTTCCATCGCCAGGGAATGCCTTTCTGGACTGGATATAAGTCGATAGGCTTCCCGGATTTGGAGGACTGACTATCTCGCGGAGAGCGTCGTTCTGTAGGATACCGCCTCTAGCCATGGTCGAGCCAAATTGGGTACTTTGGTACAGAAGATGACTGCATTGTACGTTCTTGAAGCATGAGTGTACCATTGAAACCCTAACTGATACGCCTATGATATGTTATCAAGCCCGAGCTCAATGCAGCGATTTGAGGCGCGTAGCCATCGAAGAACGTGTATTTCCAGTTTCTTTAACGATGATCGATGACGTTCAAAGTCCATGTTCGCTTTTCATGTGTAATGTCCAAGCTGAAGCTTTCGACGCGTCGAGGGTGACCCTTTGTAGGAGGCGGGCGTCTGTTTAGCGCGTCGCGGTCACGAGACCGTGTACGCATGGGGGCGAGATAATCATGATCTTGCCGCCGCCTTCCTGCTCCGGCGAACTCTAGCTACTTAGCCTCAGTCTTCCTCGCTGCAACATCCAATTGAGCCAAAGGATAGCTAGCTAATTTGCGTTTTCTCAATCTGCTGCATAATAAGTACACTAAGGTTTTGAACGTCCGGTGCTGTTCTGCGCGGGATGTCTGAACCCGTGGTCCCTCCTTCAATGTCCTCGGACGCGGCGATAGCAAAGCCCGCTTTCCTGCTTCCCACTCCACAATCTCTGGCTCGCCCGCAGACACATATAGACACGGAGTTTGACTCTGGCGTCAACAGCTCTGCGGCGTGGACAGGCTCCCTATCTCTGCAGTCTGAGAATGCCACTCGCAACGGTGCTGCTCCCAAGCTCAAGTCTCTCTCCGATGAAGAGCCGGATGATAGCGATGAGGAGGAGGAGGATTACGGGCCAGGCTGTCCCGCACGCGCGCTCTTTGTCTTTGATGGCAAGCCGGAGTTTAGGGAGCTGACGTGCGTCGCCCCGGGCGATGAGCTGGAGGTGCTAAAGGAAGATGTGGGTGATGGCTGGAGTCTCGTGAAGATTGTCAAGTGCAGGGAAGAGCGCGAGCAGGGGCATGAAGGAGAGATTGGGCTCCTGCCCCACACATTTTACACTGTGAATTCCGCGTTCTGTTTGTTAGAGGTGTGCTAGCAGAATCTCATGTCGTGTGGCTTCTATGTCCATCTCTAGTTCACCGCAGATTTCGCTCGTCTTCCTGGATATGCGGTGCCTTTGTCGCATACTCGGACGCGGAGCAGAAAGGAAGCCTCAGGATCTTCCATCACGCCACGAGGATCGCCTTCGCAAGGGTCTCAGGCATTACCGTTGGTTCCGCAAACAACAGGCGAGTGGTTCCCCAGTTTTCGGAGGAGCCTTTTAGGAGGCAGGAGTCTCAACCGGTTCTCAAGTTTCGTCACGAGCGGCGCAGAGGAATGGGTGTTGCAAGGCACAGGCGAGGAGGAAACGACACTGCCATTCAGGCATGGCAGAGAAGCCTCAGAGCAAAGCATCAACGAAGATGACATCGGACAACCACAAAGGTCAGGAGAGACAGAGAGGCACTTCGTCGACGCAGGCCCTGCATGGAAGAGCAAGATCCCCGCGTTCCGCGTCTTGGTGCATTCTCCCTCGAAGAGGAGCTCAGTGCTCACAGGGCCATTCACGATATACACGCTGACGTCCTTGTTCGAGCCAGAGCACTCGACCCACTTCCGCTCCGCCTCCATGCTTGCTGCGGACGATGACGAGGAGGACGACACACCGGACGCGCCGACTAGCATCACCGTTCAGCGACGGTTCTCGCACTTTGTTGTGCTGCATACAGCGCTAACGCGGGGGCTGCCTGGGATCGCCCTGCCTCCCCTGCCCGAGAAGCAGTATGCCGGCCGGTTCAATGATGAGTTCGTCGAGGCGAGGCGAGGGGACCTCGAACGATACATCAATCGTGTCGTGCGGCACCCGATCGCTCGGTACGCGGAGGTGCTGACGTTCTTCCTTGGTTGCGAGAGCGAGGCGGTGCGTGCATGTTAGCCCCAGCATTCTACGAGGTCATGGAATGTGTCGTGCAGGAGTGGAAAAAACAGCTGCCGCGCTATCTCGCGCTGCCTCCCAAGGGGCCCACATTCTACGCGCAGATCTACCATCCTGCATTTAACGTTGATGCGGAGGATGCCTCGGAGGCCGTTGAGAGATTCGTGCAGCATACACGGGCGGTCGGGAAGGGCGTGCAGTGGCTGAGAGGCATCTTTGGTAAGGTCCGTGAAGCGAGAGTAGGTGAGAGAAACCTTCCTGGTGGGAGGATTGCTGCTCATTGGTTCGTAGAGATGTCGAAGGCCGAACGACTACTCTCCTACTCGCTACTTTCGCTCATCACATCAAAACCCCTCGCGTCGGCGTCCAGTGCGAGCGATGACGAGAGTGACGAGCAGGATAGCTCGAAGTGCAAGGGACACATGAATGAAGACGGTGCCTGGTGTTGGCGCGAGAATTGCACAGGTGAGATGCACAATTTTGGATACATGAGACGCTGCTGACCGTGTGGAAGAATGTCTGAGGTTGACAAAGGCGATGCAGAAGACGGCGGAATCGCTGCAGAGCGTGGCTGACATGTACGATGACCATGTGAGTGGCGGCAGGCGTTCCTTGTTATGTGTTGATTCTCCACCACCTGACATCTGTGCGAATGTCAAGGCACGGAGGACGCAGTTAGCTACCCACGAGGCATTGAAGAATGTATCACATCCAGACACCATTCATGCGGTGAGCTACGAAATAACCGCAACGATTGCTATTCGACTCAGCGCATGTCACAGGCAGTAATCGACACCCATCAATCTACCCTATCCAGATACCAGGAGGCGATACAAGAGGGCAAGGCGAGACTTCTTTTGGTTCTGAGAAAAGACGAGGACTGATGCTGACTGATGGCATGCAGGAAGATGAAGAAATGGCGGCACGCTGCGAGACCGTGCTCAACACCACGATGGCAGAAATGGACATCTACCACATGCAGAAGGTGGAGGACTTCCAGACGCTAGCAAAGGACCACCTGGACGGAGAGATCGCACTCTACGAACAGGTCAGCCGCAGCGGTCTTTCGAGAGAGAAGAAAAGATCAATTTATCAACGTTGTACCCTTTATGCAGATCCTCACGCGCCTCCGCGCTGCCCGAGCGGCCTTCGACGAGCCACAATATAGCGCGCTCAGCCGGTCACCGCGACAATCGTCGCGCTACGAGCGCGAGCTGGAGCACCCCCGCCTCGCGCCGTCGCCGCTTCCGCAACCGTGCCCGCACGTGTTTGACTCGGCTCCGATCAGGCCAGTCAGCGTGGCGATACAGGAGGGAGTGGGGATGCTTCTTGGCGGCGCGAATACGGCTGCGAGGGGGAGCATCCTTGGAAAGCTGTGGTAGGGTGGCGGAGAAGGACGTATGGTCTCACGACATTGTTGACTACGATCTTGTGCTATTTTGTACCCACATCGGTTACTGTATTACAATGTCTTTCTATTGTTTATCCTACGCATGTTTGCGATCCGAGTCTGAACCTGCGCGTGACAAATACGCGTGACACGGACGCGAGTAGTCACAGTGTTACGCGACGCGTTTCGCATGTGGCACTGGTGGCGGCGGCGGCGAGAGCCTTCCTCGACTCTATGTACACCGTCCACGACCCTTTCCTCCGCTTTACTCTGCCACCACTTGCTCTATGTCGATCCACAATGAGTCTGAGCCAGTGACCCCGGAGATCATGCTGGCGTTCTATAAACGTCTATACCCATTCAAGTCGATTTTCGCCTGGCTTAACCATGAACACGTCCCTCGAAACCTCTTCACGCATCGAGAATTCGCCTTTACACTCCAGGGAGACGTCTATTTACGCTACAACTCGTTCGATAATGCAGATGGCCTGAAGAAGCAAGTCTGTACTCTGAACCCCACGCGTTTCGAGATCGGGCCAGTCTACAGTGCAAGGGTATGCGCTTATGCTCTGCTATGTGAGCAGCTCTGACGTAAGACAGCCCAAAGACAAAAAGACCGTGCGCCCTTCAAACTTCACCCCTCAGCTCCGCGAACTCGTTTTCGACATAGACATGACCGACTACGACACCATCCGAACTTGCTGCTCCGGCGCGGACATCTGCAAGCGGTGTTGGGGGTTCATCGCGGCAGCCGTACACGTCCTGGACGAGTCCATCCGCGACCAATTTGGATACAGGCATCTGCTGTGGGTTTATTCCGGCCGACGTGGTATTCATTTGTGGATATCCGACAGAGAGGCGATGGAGTTGACGGACGAGCAGCGGAGGGCGCTTGTGGGGTGTTTGACGGTGATTCAGGGAGGGAAGGACATGCACAAGAAGGTGAATGTCCGTCAGAGTGCTCGAGCGGTGCTTCCCCCGTCAATCAAGTGAGTCGTCTTGGGACTGTGCGTAGCGTAGCTATGGTCTGATTGGACGTGCAGGGCGACCGTTGATCCTCTCGCCTCGATGTTTGGCGATCTCATCCTCGAGGACCAAAACTGCTTCGCATCGGAAGAGGGCTGGGAAGCTCTCCTTCATCTCATCCCGGACAAGTCTGTCGTGGAGACACTACGCAGACGATGGAGTGATGGCCCTGAGCGTTCGTCCTACGATAAATGGGATGATCTCAAGAACGAGGCTCGCAAAATCGAGAAGGGCACTCCTCGGCGTGTGAGTCAGTAACCGACTACATCATACGGAGGAACTGACACCGCGCCTCGCAGATTGCACTGCAAAACGCGATGGAGGACATCATCCTGCAGTACACATATCCTCGTCTCGATGCCGAGGTCTCAAAGCACAGGAACCATCTGCTCAAGGCGCCCTTCTGCGTGCACCCAAAAACGGGCCGCGTCTGCGTGCCTGTGGACCCCGAGACCATCGACAAGTTCAACCCAGAGCGGGTACCGACGGTGAGCCAGTTGCTCCGAGAGCTCGACGAGCTTGTGCCTGAAGAGGGCGCCGAGCATCATTCCGGTACGTGATGGACTGCGAGAGCCGTCACTTTGCTGATCGCCTCTGCGGCAGACTGGCAGAGGACTTCGTTGAAGCCGTATGTCGATATGCTGGACGGACACGTCGCGGCGTTGATGGAGGTGACTAGGCAGGTCAAGCGAGAAGGTCAGGGCCAGCGGCTGCCTGTGGAGGTTTGGTGAACACTCTGGTGATGGAAGCAATGGGGTCGGGTTTATTTTTTGGAGCCGTCATCTTCCCTTGCACTGCATATTGCAGTTGTGCTGTCACCACTTGTAGCGAGATTCTCATTGGCGAAGTTCGAGACGCATGTTTGGTGCCACGTCCTTGCAGTGCCAGATGTTGTTATTTCAAAATCATTCGTCAGGACCTGTGCGCGGTACAGATGTTGTTATTTTATCCATTGGCTTCGTCAGTATTGCAAGCTCAGCGGTCGGAAGAAGCAAGACATTGTGGCGAAGGGCGGCCGCGAAGTATTCATGCCCACGTGAGCATGCGTATGCGTATGATGGCCTCAGGCTCTGAGCGCAACTTTCTCTCAACCGAGGAGCGTCATTCCAGCTTCACTATATCCCGGACATCGCAGGATACTAAGAATGATGTCTAAGTCTGACTGCTTTCCCTCAAGAAATGTGCTTGCCAGCATAGCGGCACCTATGGTCAATCAAAGCGATCTCCCTTTCCGGAAGCTTGTTCGAGGCTACGATGCTACCCTGGTTTACACCCAAATGCTTCTCCCAGAGAGACTGCTTGACGATCAGGAATATTTGGACTTCCATCTGCGAGGTCTCGGCGGTCCGGAAGATAGACCTGTTGTGGTGCAGCTTTGTGGAAACGATCCGGAAACGGTGGTGAAAGCTGCCCGGAAGATGCAGGTACATTGTGACGCAATAGGTGTGCTTTTTGCCAGGATCCACGGAAGACCCGAGCCTATAAGAGTTCAAGCTGTGCAGATCTTAATCTCGGCTGTCCTCAGGAAGCAGCGCGAGATGCCCATTACGGGGCATATTTGTTAGGCCAGAAGGATTGGCCTCTTGTCGAGAGTATCGGTGAGTCGCTCGTTGAATCAATTTGTGATTTCAGATTAATGTGGTCGCTGCTCAGTATCCTCAATGTCACACTCGCTGATTGTTCCTGTTTCTGCCAAATTGCGCCTTTGTCAGCCAGCTTCCGCTACTCTAGATCTTGCCCAGCGGCTCGAGAACGTAGGTGCATCTTGGATAACTCTCCATGCCCGGACTGTCTCTGCACGACGGAGACGACAGGGGGCAGCCGATCTAGAGCAGGTGAAGAGGCTCAAGGAGAACTTGACGACACCTGTGGTCAGCAATGGCAATGTGCGACTCTGGAAAGACGTAGAAGCCAATCGTGCAGTGACTGGAGCGGATGGCATGATGGTCGGCGAGACGTTGCTCGGGAACCCTTGGTAAGGCAGAGAGCCTTCGTACATGTGTTCTGTCTTTCCACTGATGGTCACTGTCTGGACAGTCTTTTCGCAAACGTCCTCCCTGATCCCGTCGACATATCGCGAGAATATCTCGACTTATGCAGGGAGGATCCAGGTACAGCGACCATTGAAACGGTGCGAACTCACGTTAGGCACTTCATCGATCATCAATGGTCCGTCCAATCCGCTTCTCTGTTCCTGAAGTATCTCACTTTGGAAATCCTGAATAGTAGTCGGAGACCATGGTTCAACAAGTTCCGCGCTGAATTGACTCAATGCGAATCACTGGACGATATCGAGTACACGCTGCGGAAGGTGCAACGGTGGCGGGGCTTTTCTCCTTCCGCTGCAGATCCTGCCGCGGAGGCTGAGGAATGCGAAGAGGAACATGAGAAAACACTGGACGACGTTCTTGATGCGATTGCCCTTCTCAGGAATTGAATGCCTCCGAACGCTTAATCCCGTTTCTCTCTTGCGCGATGTATGTGCCTTCGCTTCAGTTCACTGCTTCAAATGCGCGGACTTGGCTCGGTGGTATTCATGCTTCCGTTTACGCGAAAACCTCCTGGTTAAAGGTCCGCACGTACGGTCGCTGCCTCAATGTACTGTTCTTCTCGTGAGCTGGCATCCGTTGTTCTTTCCACTCGGGATCTGACAGTGCACGCTTTCGGACCAAAGCCCACTCACTGCTTCCGCACTCTATCATGATTGGTGGTTTTTATACAATCGTCCCTAGCATGTTCGCATAGCGTTTGTGGTGGCGTTCGAATTGCTCAACTATCCCAGCCTTTCACGTCGCTGATCATTGCAGTAGCTGCGCACTGTCGATGCCTATTCAACGTATCATAAGTCTGCAAGACACCAACGCAAAGGTGCCCTCTCACTCATCGGCCCGTGCTATTGCAGCCGCTGCGGACGTTTACTTAGCGACGACCAACCGCCTCCCCTGATCGTCGCTCATCAGCCCGCTATACATTGTGCGGCAGCATCGCTCCGAGACCACCACGCAGCTATCTCGCGAACTTTTTCTCACACGTTTGCAGTTCTCGAGCTTCGCGTTCGCGACGCCTCACGCTATTGCATATTCCGACAAAGCCGCTGTATCCCATCCAACTCAGCGAACGAGAGGCGCGGAGGACCTGGGCCCACGTCAAGGTCCAATCATTGCATACCGGACTATCGGAGGACGGCCTTCCTTGATGAATTGAACCATATCTCGTCTGTAAAGCTTGATCACTCGCCTGCAGCTGCGGGCTGCACTTGTAACATAGCCGACATGCAACACGCATGTTGCATGTCTCGCTCGTACGGCTGGACGGGTCGAGGTGCTTCGCGAAGTTCCATTGGCCTCGAAGCGAAATCACTGCCCAGGCTTATCTTTTGCTCTGGCGAATCAGTGTGCTGATTGGATCTCAAGGATGGGGACATCCGTCCTATCTTCACCGTCAATAACGTGGGTCCAGAAAGAGATTATGGCAAGTCCGCGTGTTTCGGCTAGCTCAGCATAACGTATCACAACGGAGGCCTCCATTCAATGCAACAACGCGCTAACAGAGGCGGCTTCACACCCTTGGAGGATCATGCGTTGCAAACAGTGTTCTTTTGATAGTCGCAGAAAGCCATTGACATCGCCGGAACATGCGTTAGTACGGTTCAATTCGCGCTGCTACTGCTCTCACGCGCACTGTCTGACATACAAGAGATCCCAGGCGAATTCCCACCCCAGACCCTCGCAGGATCGTCCAATCAAAAGCTACGGGGAACTCCCGTGTGATGGGCCGACCGCTCCCAGGAGCCGCCCACATCTTCAGGGCACAAACCTCAATGCCTGATATGCTCACGGCGCTACGCCTGACCTTCTGTTCTCGACGCCGCGTCCAGCACGTCCGCGGGCGCGTACCTGTCAGAAGCCCGACCGGCCAGGTATCCGCACCGTCTCCCTATCGCTGGACCGTGCACCTTCTGTCGTATCTATATCTCCGAGCGAGCATGACGCTCGCATATGAGATGCGATAGCCTTTGCGTTCCCAGCGGCTGTGACCTGTGCTATGATCTATGGGAGCGTTCCCACGGCATGCTTCCGCTGGCCATTGGCCGAGCTAACCCCTGACGGAGGTGCGATCTTTCAGTGCATGGAACGAGCCATGAGTGGTGTCGCTCTGCATAATGGTATTCGTCCGAAATTCATGGCTTTCGGCGTGAGAATGGAGAGCGTAGAGCAGAGAAATACTAATACTTCAAATGCGATACAGTCTTCTTATCGGAGTGTGTTCTATGAGCAGAAGTCGCTACCCCAGCAGGGACCCAGTGGAGAATATGCAGCAGTCATGAACTCCATTTTAATACCGCAAAAAATAATTGTGTTCGAGTCAAATGCAGTCCCATAAATCGAAAAGAGAGACTCGGCGAGAGTAGTGTGTGCGGGCCATCAGCCGCAACGGGATCGACATCTGCGAGATGTTTTGGAACTCCGATCTCGCTTCCGGACACCAACAAACAGATCCTGACGCAACCTCTTTCCTGCACTCGTCGTTGCCGCCTGCTTTACAACATTGTTAAGCCGTTATGGATCCTACTGAAGCATCTACACACCAGCTTCCCCATTTCATCGAGGAATACAAAGCGCTGTTGAGCAACAAACGACGTATGACTGATTATGTTCGTTGTTTTCGTGCTTGTCTCGCCCCTTTACTTCTGATTTTCATTGAAGACAGAAGAAGAGCTTGCGATATTCTTTGCAAAGAACTATGTAAATTTCGGTTCAGAGTCCCGAACAGATCTTCACTCTATCGATCGTGACTGGTTCGAATTGAGCCACTTGCTGCAGGTTGCGTTCGATGCCAACAATGGTTCAATGTGGCAACATCAAGGGAGGGGATTCAACAAAGTTGATGCCAACGGAATTCTCTTTTATCAATTTGCGGTTTACCTAGACACGTTTCTCTCAGAAAAGGTCTCCTGTAGGTCGTAAGTGTCAAAGTATCTGCCGTTTCACTGAGAAATAAAGCTCATTTATGGGTAGCGACGAAGTCTGGCCGATCATGCAGGTAGTTGAAGTTGGAAGCACGCGCTACTCGTATGAACCTAAGAGCGATTTCTCCATATGGACACACAAGTTACCTCGTCTCACAGTGGATGTCTGTCCGAACAACTCACCAGAGCATCGCATTCGTATGCTTCTTCAGGGAGCGAGTGCGGTTCGTCTCGCCAACATAATTTTGGACGACAAAGCGGAGGAGTCTCAGAAGAGGACATTTGTGTTAATGGCTGTTTATTTCACTGAAGAAGGTCACGCCAAACGCTGTCTTCTGTTTCAAGACAAGGTTTCGTCAAAGGCATGCGAGCGAACTATAATCTCAGTGAACCTGAAGCCTGAGTTGCTGTCCTTTTTTAGGTCTACAACGTAGAAGACCAGTTTCGCATGTCTAACAAAGGCGAAAGGCTTCAATTTGCATCCGAATTGTACAATCTGTCATCTTACCTGGAGGGAGAAAACGATGATAAATTTGCAGGCGTGGCTTCCAAGGTCGAGGATCTCAACACCAGCATTCGATATCAGAAATGGCCGCAGTTCAATTTGAAGAAAAGCACTGGGCGCACTCGCACTGATGGGACGGAAGGGCGATCTGACAATGGCCAAGATGGTAATGGCAGTGATGAAGACGACGAGTTTGAAGCAGAAGGATACGAGTTGGTACCTGATCATTTTGAGTGTGGAGGCACATGGGAACCGTTGTACAAGGTTTGAGCGACGGGGAACTGAATGCTTTGAGAGCTCACACTGACAAACATCTTGCAGTTACCACCTCACATACGGACTGTACGTCGTGTAGGGGACTCCAGCGGGACGGAATTCATCGCAAAACGAATCAGCGACAAATCGAACGAGCTGAAGATCCTCGAATTTCTGCGCACGATAAAGCCGCCATCGAATCACATCATCACTTTACTCAAAACAATTAGAACAAGTTTGGGGAAGTACCTCATATTTCCGAAGAGAAGCTCCATCGACGAGGAACTCCAATTTTACGCTGACGGCGGTGTGCTTCGCGGCAAGTTCGTTCAGCTCAGCCGCGATCTGGCCAAAGGGCTAGCGTTCCTTCACGAGCACGGAGTAGCTCACCTGGACATCAAGCCCGAGAACCTTGTCTACACCGTCAGCTTCCGCCTGCAGATCATTGACTTTGATATCGCTGTCCGAGTCAAGGATGCAGACCAAGAGATCAACGAGTACTGTGGCAGTCCCGGATGGATGGCGCCGGAAATTGGGGAGGAGAACGGTCCGCCAACCATGTACAGTCCCATCAGGGCCGACAGGTGGTCTTGCGGTCGTGTTTTCTACGTCTTCGCTGAGAGGATTAGGAGGAACGGGGACAAGGATGAAGGCCTCATGGCCTTTGCGACACGGCTGATGGACAAGAATCCGCGGCGTCGACCGTCATTGCTTGAGTGGTCCGAACCGTCCAATGCGCCGCCATCGGGCAGTGGAAATGGGTCGGAAAAGGACGAGGAAGAGAGACCCGAAGCTCGGAAGAGGAACGCTGCGGAGGTCATTGGCGAATTGACGAATCCGGAGAAGAGACGCAAGGTCGATTGAGAACAAGTGTGCTCAAGCAATAGTGTAAAGGCAAACATTATGCCACTAAACTAAACGGTGTCATCTCTCGACTGAAAGAATGCAAGCATACCATGTGCGCCCGTTTCTCGTCTTGGAGATCTTGCTCTGTAGTCGTTTCAATACTTTGCGGCCCTGTGCAAGATGAACAAGCAATTATCGAGTCGACCGACTACATTATCTGCACAGAGGAAGTCATAGAACAGCCATTACTCGAAGAACGTACGGATATCGGCTCGGAAGATGGACGCTATGTACGGATGGAACCTATCAGGCTGGTTGTACAGTGATCAGAAGTCGTCGTGTTGGAGCAATTCGAACTCAAAGTCGCCAGGTTGGAGGGGAATGCCGCTGGGTCGAGCGTATCTGGATCCGAGGTCACTCCACGACGATCGATCACATTCAAATTAGTTGCTGCAGAGAGTTATCATCCAATAGCATTCACCTAACGCTCCTTGAACACCTTCGATGACCGCATCGACGGCCAGTCCTCCACATTCCATCCACCAAGCGAAGGATACAGTGACATTAATTGAATCGGTACTCAGATCACACATGGACAATTTGCGTCGTCTTCCGAGTGGTTTCATCAAGTTCGTGATCATCTTCTTCGCCTAAGTGATGGTATGAGATTACTGAAATTAACTCTGGCTGCCACCTTGTGGCCCGCATGAATGACAGACTTTCGTTTCTTCGCAGTGTTAACATCTGCCGTCTACGGATAATATACACATTTTTTGAACAAGATACGGGAGTCCTTCCGCTTTGGACAACAGCAGATTCAAAAATTGTCTCAGCGGTGAGATAGTCACTTATGGCGAAAGCAACACATTCTTTGACCATTGTGTGAACGGAAATCTCAAGTCGTGACAACATTGTACAAAGAAGAAAATCATCGGAGAGGGTATATGAGAAGCAGAGTTTAACGGAAATGGCACATCACGGCTGGAGAAGAAAGTACGGATGATATTGTACCGGACGTCGACTGTCGCTCGACTTATTGTGCCGCAGAAGAGAGAAAGACCATTTCCGAGATGCAGACAAGAGCCGTGAAGTTGCACAAACGAGCGAAGTTGCGCAAACGAGAGATTAGAGGCCGGGTCACGTGGACAAGCGCTCCCCGACGCGTAGCGCGATTCGCGCGACGCGGCTAGCACAGACATTCTGTCAACCCACCGGCTTGTCTCTGACATCCCATTCCTGAGGCCGGTATATAATGCAAGCATGGTGCAGAACAGCCCTCGCATGCAACCGCCATCATACCTTTCACGGATGCCGCTTTGCGGGTCGACTATATTCTGCTGATTGACAAAGCCTGAGGTGAGTCGGGTTTCCGCATCGTGGGAGGCCTATCGCATGACGTTGCACAGGAATTTTACATATCAGATTTCATTATATGTGCTGTAATATGCGCTCTCTGTACCAAACTGGGAGAGAAACACTTGAGGACGCCGAGGTCCTGATGCTAGGTGGTTATTGTCGCAGAGCCCATGTACGGGACGGCATGAACATACTTGATCTTGAACGCGGTACGAGTCATACGCAATATCGTATGAACGGCCTCAACTGATACAAATTCAGAGTGGGGTATCTTGACTTTATATCTCTTTGAGGTATAACTATTGAGACGCGACGGTATGTCGCGCGCCTCTGGACTGAACGCCCCACAATGCAGTCTCCTTGATAGTGCTGGGGTGAACAATTTGCGGGAGGGATACCCCCTGCAGCGTGGGCATTTTTCGTGTCGCTTCATAACGTTACTCAGTGTTCTACCTCTCACATCGCCTTGTGCAGCCCTTGTAAGCTCCTGATGACTTATACGGTGCACTCTTGCCTCTTTAGCGCAATTATGTTCGCAGCTTTTACGGCCTTCTCCCTCGAGAGGGAGCTGCATGTGATTCGATGCGTCGCGATCACGCTCAAGTAGATTTAAACTCAGCGGCCTCGACCACGCCATCGAGAGAACGTCGGGTCTCTCCTCGGGGATTGCAAGCATCATGTGGCAAGTCAATGCGTACAGTACTCCCGACAAACAACGTTATTTCGTCAACCACGGCCAGGTTCCGTCTTGAGAATGCTTCCTCAGCTCATCAGGCAATAATTGCTCTTCTGATCATCTGACGAGTTTTACCGGCCCTTCGAAACAGAGGTGCTCACCTGTGCTCACCAGGAACCTTCTCTACTCTCTCGTCTACGGCCACCGCTCGCTACTCCCCTGGCACATGTACATGGCCTCCGCTATCCAACCAGCACCCTTCAGGTCCTAGACTAACCTAGAAGCCGGAACATTCTCTATTGCCCTCGAGAAGCCACTTTCTTGTGAACGGTGCGCACATCGGATTTAAATTTATCGCACAGTTACACGACGCTCTCGACGCATCGGCCAGCGCATCCGGCGTGTAGGGGGTGCGCACACGGATCCGCATTCCCCGTCCTTCTCTGTGCATTCAAAAGCTTATCTGATTAATAGGCTTGCGGATGAGCGAGTCTCGCCAGTCCATGATGGGGTTCGCGTGTTCGCGTGAGCGACGCTCTGCTAGCCCGCAGTATCAGTCCAGGCCTCGTATCGCTGCGTTCCGCTGTACACGTTTTTCCGCAAAATGTAATTTTCAAGCTGCCGTGCATGGACTGTGAGAGTCGATGTCTAGCTTCGAAAGATCATCTCGGTTTCGGGTGCATCCTAGAAGGTGATGCCCGCGCGGTCGCGAGCACCACTCCGTGATCCTCGATAAAAATTTTCCAATGGCTGTTTTGCTTACCATTTACCATCTACTTCTTCTAGCACGGATCACGGCACGAAGTTCAGATCATGCCCTTGCTTCGAATGCCTACTCCTGGACTTCGCAGGCCTCAGTACCTGGCATCTGCCCGCTCCGCCGACCCTGGACGTCGTTGTGAAAGCCTTCGGAAAACACCGCTAACTCTCTATGTTCCAAATTCCTCTTTCTCATCGCCGGCATCTGCGCCTCAGAACGAAGTACGCCCTGAGCAAGGTAGGAACAACGTAAACCTGAACGCATCTTTCCGTCCCCCCATCCGCCGCCAGATATCCAGGCTCACCGGGCCGGTACAGAACGAGGTCCAAAAAAACCGCCCCAATTGAAAACATGCTAATCATTCATCATTCTCCGTGCCTGCCTCTCGCCTCGCTTACGCACGGTATTCGCAGCTACCGACCACCGTCGTCCGCGGCCACCTCCAGCCAGCCAGCCGCCCTCCACCGGTCCGACCCTCCGCACCCCCATCAGGCATCAGGGCTGATCGGACGAACCGATCTCAGGGGGCCCAGGTCCGATCGCAGCACCGGTATCCCGCAATAAGATCTCCCTGTTCGTATCTCGGGACCGACTCCCGGGGGAGCGCAAGCACGTGATCCTGCGCGCGAGGCGAACCGGGTCGGTTCCTCGGCGGAATGGGGGCCGCCTCCCACTGCTACGCCACTAGCGAGTCTCGCTACTGAATGGAATGGAGGACGCGCGGAGGATCGCGCAAGATTGGGATGCGAACGAGATACAATTCAATGCTTAGCGCGCAATTGGTGCTGATGTACATGATTGGAGCGATACAGCTAAAGTCACTTGCTTCGTCGGCGAATTCGTCTCCACCACGCTTCTTCTTCCGTCCGACCAAGCAGGAAGGTCTACCGTCCCATCCAGCCCTGTGATGCAGATCCCAGTCAGCTTATGCGTCCAGGATGGTCGTGCGATAGGCAAAACTCACTCCGTCGACGACCAGCAGCTCTCCACACACGTACTGGCTCGCCTTGCTCGCGAGGAAGACGACGGGCCCCGCAAAGTCCTTGGGCTCGCCCCACCGCCCCGCAGGTATACGCTCCGTGATCTGGCGCAGGCGCGTGGGGTCTTGCAGCAACCTCTCATTCCTACGATACACAGTGGTCAGACGACAGTTCCTCCGTGCCCTCAGATATCCACCGCAAGCAGCCGAAGAGCGAAGATTGGACAGCGCATGGAGCAGAAGACGAGGATGCGGTGCGTCGATGGGTAGCCGACCGAGCTAGTGCGCTGCACTTCGGCGATCATCGTACTAGGACGCATGCATGCTCCGAGATGCGTCCACCTGCGCTAGCCTCGACACGGCATCGGCCCACCATTCCTCCGCAACGGGAGAAGGCGGGGCACCCAACCCTACCCCTGGGACGTTCATAACATGAGGATGTGCGCGCTCACATGTCCGTCGCGATATAGCCCGGGCAAATGCCGTTCACCTGCACATTGTCCTTGCTCCATTCGTTGCTGAGCGCCTTCGTGAGCTGCCCCAGCGCGCCTTTCGCTGCCGCATACGCCGGGACCGTGAGGCCGCCCTATCACACATAATGAATGCGCGAGATAACAGCGGAACGCGCTACACCATACCTGGAACGTGAGCAGCGAGCAGAAGTTGATGATCTTCCCTCGTCGGCGGGGAACCATGTGCTGGCCAGCGGCCTGGGAGAGCAGCCAGACCGACTTCAAATTCACATTGATAACCTGTCAAGACGAAAACGCAGGGTTATTCTCGTGTTCCTTCATTCCAGCGGGTAGAATCAATAGGATGACGATGTGAAGTGTAAATGGGAGATAATGATAGAGCACGTCGAGAAAAGCATGAATCTAATCAGAGACACGCGCCTGCCGAGGCGATGCGCGCCGATCAAAGGGGCAATCGATGCAACGAAAGGCACAATCCTCATACGCCTCCCACAGCCGAGACAAGTCGCAAGGCTGTGCGCATGCCCGCCTGCGTTGTGAGAGAACGGAGAGGGAGATAGAACACGCATAGCCGCCCCTCGACACCCCACGTGTCCCCAGCCGAACCAGAAGCGCACGACGATCTCTGGCTTGCCCGGAAAGGCAAACATGGCAGTGTACGGTCGCAACGCCCGTTTCGCATCGACGTCGAGGGACGAACGTGGCCACCAAATGTACATGACGTCAGCCATAGCCCGCGCCTCGACCGGGGACGAGGCGCAGAGGCTGGACAGCGAAGCGAAGGGAGGGGAAACACAATGGAAGCAGAAGCGCGGAAGGTCGCTCGGACGGACGACGAGCGGAACGAACTCGGACTTGCCCCTGGTGCAAATGCGACAAAAGGCGTTGGCTCGCACACCGATCGCGATCTGCGTGGCCCAGCGAATGGGAACGGAAGGAGGGGAGGAACGGGGTGCTGCGCGCGATGAAGCGGAGATGAGGAGGGGGGAGATGCTGTGGACGGGCAGACGGACATGAGTTGGACCGGGCAGCGACGACGCGCTTTACCCTCTATGTCCTGCGGCGTGGCTCATCCCTGACCTACCAGAGGATGCACGCCCACCACGTCGGGCAAATGACGCGAGCGGCAGGCCGAGGCGGTCGATATGGGGATCGCGAGATCAATGAAAGAACGTAAAATGCTGAATGGAAAAGTTCACGATGTGCGATTCGTCACTCGGATGTCGGGACGCGAGTCCAGGGTAGAAAGCCAAGAGCCACCAGGCACTTGGCGCAGAAATGTCATAACCCTGAGAGCACAAACAGACAAACCGATACCAGAGACAAGGAGGCTCCGGTGCGAGAAACAACCGGCACAGGACGAAGACAAGGGGACGGGGGGTGGAGAAGTCCATAGCGCTAGTCGCAATATGGAGATTGATACAGCAAACACCGCGAATCAGGGTTCCACAGCAGGATAGCAGGTCCCGCATGTTCCGACCCCAGTCGGCAATGGGAATAGAGCAGTTTCGCTGCACTGAACGCACCGAAAACACGCGGCGGGGCGTTCACATGCCCGCTCTCACGTCCTTCTTCCCATCAGCCTTCGCGCTCTGCCACCCCAGGGAATGGCGCTAGACTGTGAACGAGCGATAGGCGTGGCCGACACACGAAAGTTCAGGCGTCTGGTACCATGCAGATACGCGCTGATAGAAGAGGTTACGTTATATGCGCCGGTCAGTGAAATCAAGCGCGAATCGGAGAAGTGCGTGAACATTAGGGACTAGACGCATAGAGTAGGAAAAGAACCATGTACGGTTGCGTAGGAGGCAAGTGTGCGCCTGAGGACCCAAACATGCGGAGCAGAAAGGACGCACTAAGGAGAGGGAAGCGCGCACGTCACGCCGGCAGATTACGAAGAGGCAAACGCTTATGCAAATGCAAATACAAACGCAAACGAACGCGCGGAACCCAATTGGGTTCCGACAGCCCGCAGGAGAGGAAATGAAAGAAGCGAACGGGGCAAGGAAAACGGAGAGATACGAAGGCAGACGCACATCGTCCCAATCAGCCTCGGGGAACTGGACGGCCGGGGATCTCCGCTGGATGCCCGCGCAGTTGACGAGGACGTGGATCTCACCACCCATAGCGTCGAGTGCGCGCGCGAAGACGGTCTTGACGTCCTCGAGGTCGGCGAGGTCGCACTCTACGACGCGGACGGTGCGCCCGAGCACAGCGATCGCATCGCGCGTCGCAGTATTCTTCGCGGCAGTGGAGGGGCGCTCGACGAGGCACAGATCGGCGCCCGCCTCGGCGAGGGCGATGGCGCAGGCAGCACCGATGCCTAGGGGAGATAAGACGTAAGTTGGCGAGGACAAGACAGACGTGTTATCGGTAAGGGGTTGCGCGGAAGGGTATTGGCTAGTGGAATGGAGGAGTGGAATGGAGGCGCACGTACCGCGACTAGCGCCTGTGATGAGCACGTTCTGACCGGCGAGCGAAAAGAGTGCTGATGCTGGGAGATTTGGAGTCGGATCCATGTTGCGCGTTTGAGCAGAGTGGCCGCCATGTTGTCGCGCAGGTTAAATGGACGGATGACGAGGAGGAGGAGGGGAGCGAAGTGCTGGCCCCCGGGTCGGCAGGCGCGCCGGGGATCCGAAGAGGGAGAACGCAATCACATCAGACGGGACATCGAAGGCAGAAGGGGCAGCCGCGGCGCCTGCCCAGGGTCCGCCTGTCTGACGTAAGCCTTGAGCGTCGATCAAGCAGGGCTTGGATGCGGATTCTCGGACCGGCCGACGGTGGTGTCGCCGCGGTCCAGTTCAGAACACGCTCCTCACGAGATCCAGCGAGAGCGATATAAATTCGTCCCTATGTCTTCTCCACCGTCTCCGCCAGGCCCCAGTCTCCATTCCACGCACACCATTCACCAACATGTCCCCCGTCGCACTCCCCACCCAGCACGCAGTCGTCCTCCATGGTGCGAAGGACCTTCGCTATGAGGAGCGCACCCTCTGGCCCCCACAGCAAGGCCAAGCTCAGGTCGCCGTACTCGCCACAGGACTCTGCGGCAGCGACTGTGAGCCGCTCCCTCCATTCGAACCGCAAATTCGGCGCTGACATAATTTTTTCTTCGCCCACATAGTGCACTACTACATGCACGGCCGGAACGGCGACTTTGTCGTTCAACAACCACTCGTCCTCGGCCATGAAGCTGCAGGCATTGTCACCGCAGTGGGACCCGGCGTCAGGCACCTCGTCCCCGGCCAACGTGTCGCGATTGAGGCCGGCATCATGTGCAACAACTGCAGCTTCTGTGCAAAGGGGCGCTACAACCTCTGCAAGAACATGCGCTTCTGCAGCAGCGCAAAGACTTTTCCGCATTCGGACGGCACCCTCCAAGATCGCATGAACCACCCAGCACACGTCCTCCACCCGTAAGTCACCCCTCTCCGTATTCCCGAGGCCTCGACGCCTCACGTGACACGCGTCGCTGACCGCCCGTTCTGTCTTCTCCCGCGTCCGCATACACAGGCTCCCAGACAACTGCACTTTCGAGCAGGCCGCCCTCGCCGAGCCGCTCTCCGTCCTCCTGCACGCGTCGCGGCGCGCAGGGCTCACGCCCGAGGTGCCCTCGTCCGTGCTCGTGTTCGGCGTCGGCGCTATCGGCCTCCTCGCGTGTGCGCTCGCGCGCTCTTACGGCGCATCGCGCGTCGTCGCAATCGACATCAATCAGGCAAGACTTAACTTTGCGCGCGAGCAGGGCTTCGCACAGCAGGTGTACTGCCTGCCCATGGTCGACAAGGCCAAGACGACCGACGAGCAGCTCCGCCGCGCAAAGGAGACTATCAGCGCCGCGCTCAGCGCATTCAACATGCCGGACGGCTTCGATGTCGTCTTTGAGTGCACCGGCGCGGAACCATGCATCCAGATGTCCATCCACGTGAGCACCCTGCATTTGATCGTCCTGATGATCAGTCGGAGTTGACCGAATTTGGCTGTCGAATAGGCGGCGGTGACTGGCGGCAAGGTGATGCTTGTCGGGATGGGTTCGCGCAATGTGACCCTCCCGCTGTCGGCAGCGGCAACGCGGGAAGTCGATATTCTCGGCTCGTTCCGATATGCGAACACGTACCCGACGGCTCTTGCGCTTCTTGCGTCGGGGAAGCTCCCGAACATCGAGCGCATTATCTCGCACCGCTTCCCGCTCGAAGAGGCTGCACGGGCATTTGATCTCATGGCCAAGGGTCGCGATGAGAATGGACGCATGGTCATGAAGGTCGTTGTCGGCCCGCAATGTTGATAGAACGGTGGTACATGATTTCGAACGCGATGACAGGACGATGGCTCGTTCACTGTTATCGCTCATTACGTTCCTTAACGACCGGCGATGACGATAGAAAATGACCCTCTGCGCGTGCGGCCCCCCTCACCCCTTCGCCCACCATCTTCATCCCCTACATCCGTACCGCTTATACCATAATGCGTACCTACTCGTCTCCCCATTCGGCCGCATCCCGCGAGAGGGCTTACTCACTTGTATCTGTACGTACACTGACCACATGCTCCTTGGGTTACATGCATCGTCCTCTCTACTGCATCCTATCTGTCCGCATCTCATTCATCTCCGTCCGCATTTTTCACGTACCACTTGTACGCCGTAACGTATGCGCTGCGCTATGCCACGCCGGAATGCACGCACAATGAAATAATGCAATTACGTTGCGTCCAAGCTTCCGTCTGCCGGTGCGCACATCCCAAATGCGCGCATCGCCGCGCTCGCGCGAAGGACGTGAATACACGTCATGTGTGTATGTGTGCCTTCCGGCAAGCCTAATCTGCATTTGGGCGTGCGGTGCCAATCCAGCGAGCGCTGCGACAAGTATAGTCTGATCTGATTCAGGCTGACGGCTCTCACCCGGTCTATCGGAACCAACCCCACCCCCGGTCGCAGCGTTCATAGCCTGCACTTGACGTCGAGGCAGAGCCTAGAGGGGGTACGGCAACTCTCTTTAGCGCATCCATATCTGTATTGAGCTGCGTGCGTCTGCTGCGTTACGACATCGGGGGCGCAGGCAGGCAGGTCAGGGCAGGTCAGGGCGTCACCCGCGGCCAAGGTCCGTGCGCGAAGCGTGCAACGACGCGACGCTCAGGCTCATCGCACCGGAGCTCGCGGGTTCTTCCCATTTGCAGCCGAGCGTGCTCGGACTGTCTCTGCGCAGAATTTGTAGGAACGAGAGAATTGTGATCGGGCGCAGTGGAGGGAGATGGAAATGCTGCTCACTTGACACTCGCTCCGGGGGGTCCCATGACACGCCGGAGGTGCTAGCGAAGAAAGGGGGGATAACGTCAAAATGCTCCGTTCGTGTTCTCTTTGCTTAGAAACCCGGAGCTGTACGTAGGAATGTGAGAGGCAAAGCTGGTCGCGCAGGAGAGGATCTCGAGGCGCGTTGGTGGCGCCCGAAGACGCGTCTCGTCACGGACGTCACTGACTGAAAGTCACGCAAGGCGCTCGTTGCAACATCTGCAACATCATCCCGCGGTTCGATCCTTCTGGCTTGCTGTGTTTGCAGATCCTCCTCTTTGAGCAATGAGCTTTGCGAATCTGACATATGGTCGCTGAAAAGTACTAAACTTGTGTCATTTGAAATGGGGGATTCGCTCATACGGATGGCTACTAATGAGGGTCCCGCAGCTCTTGAATGTCTGAGTGCTCATCGATGTTCGCACCTCCGGTGTGTTTCTTCCTTGTGATGTCATGCCTGATCATTGACACGGCGCCATAGAATTGCGAACATGTATGCTCATTTGTTGCAAAGTCCGAAAGGTGTAATCGCCACTAACTCGCACTGAACAGCCATTATTAGGCAGCAATTCGACCTGTTGAGAAAGCCCTCTTTTTCCTGTACGTCATTAAAGCATGTTCATATCTATATCTGCTGTTGTTATGAGCAACTGACCGCAGGGCTTCGCCTTCCATTACCTTCGTGAGTCGCAGGGTATCGTCGCACAATCGACGGCATTTATCTGCCCGCATATAGAACAATTCCCATGTATGCTCAAGCTCCCTTGTTCAACTGGTTGCATGGGTATCCAAGGCGAAGAAGTCTCGACCAAACCTACAACAACACTTAAGGTGAGCTACGCAAATGCATGGCTGTCATGAGGCAAGGCGAAGGCAAGATGCCCATTCATACGCACACCAAGCCATCGGGCAATATCCCATGAGATCATACTGCCGTCTTCCAGTTCATTAATTAGGCTCGCATTCACCGTTCCGAACATAGAACAGTCTGGGTGCGCAAGTCTGGCGGCCGCATGCGCGGTAACGTAATGCGATGCACACCGCGACCGTTATCTCAAGGGGAGGGCGACCGCAGTACATGCGTCCACTATCAGATCACTTGAGCTTGGACGGCATTGAGCAAATCGAGCATTTGATGAAATGCGCGCCGGGTGTGCAAGGTCGGTCACATGGACGGTCCTTTCCAGAATCACATTGACAGACTGGTCTTTCACCTTCTCAAAACCAGCAGAATAGGATGCAGCGATCATGCATGAGCGTTCTTGGAGCTTCAAAGGAATGCGTTGTGACCGTTCAAGGTCTCTATGTCGCGAAAGAAGGTGCGTTTGCATTACGGACTGCAATTCCACTTGGTTACATCAATGAAAACAGTGTGACGTATGATTACGTCGGAGAGCGAAGTTATCAGATGTTGAGTTGCGGACACGCGATATGACGGATTCACAGACATGTTACAGAACAGCGTGAAGAGACATTTCAAAACTGACGTCTCGCATTGGAGGTTGACCTGGCTGTCTGGGATCGTACACGCGCGCATCCACATCGTGGCAAAGACCGGGCAACCTGCAGCATGCTGTCAAGACGCCGAAGATGCAACGGTAGCACCGGACCGTAGAAGTCAACGAAAGCAGTTAGCGTGTTTCTGCATTTATCGGTCGTCAGAAACCAAGATGGAAGAGTGGTCTCCTGTGTATGGCTCATACCCGGGCGTCCAGACCCGCGGCAAGGTCATTAAGAGTCAAGATCCGACGTGCGGCAAGCCGCACATCATCCTGGACGATCTCGTCTAAAAGTCTGCTACTGTAGGTTAGCTGAGGTGGAAGTCCCGAGCGATGTGCAAAGCGTGAAGCCAAATCCTAATCCGCGTGGCAATCGTCATGAGTGGGCAATCGTCATGCCATGAGCAGGCGAAGGACCAGTCAGCGATGACAGACGGACGAAGCAGAAGCCAAGCCTTCG
This sequence comes from Laetiporus sulphureus 93-53, assembly GCF_001632365.1. Lineage (NCBI taxonomy): Eukaryota > Fungi > Basidiomycota > Agaricomycetes > Polyporales > Laetiporaceae > Laetiporus > Laetiporus sulphureus. The sequence continues at coordinate 96,798 of NW_024468576.1, forward strand.
CGAGCATGACGATATAGCATCATTAATTGCTTTAACTCTGCCGCAGGCTGACGTTCGAACTATTTCGAGCTGTCTTCGACGCGTTGCAACCGGCCCGGTCGGAAGCTTCAATAATGGAGGTATGATGCTATATGATGCTATACGCAATATGAGTGCAGCCGCGCTTACACGAACTCCTTCTAGTTCAATGGAATTATCCCGTGTGAGATGACTCGCTAATGTGGCCCGCGAAAGATACCCCGGACCGCGCACATGAGAGTGGTACGCTTGTGTTGCCGGCATCTTCGGCTGCCTTGGCAGATTACGGCTAGTCACAGCCGCGTACAGCGGACAGGAAACGACGGCCACCCTATTTCAACGTAGGTGCAGCAGCTCGTTGAGAATCATGGCGCAAGTTGATTGAACACTGCATATTGAATATTTGTACCACTATCAAGTCATAGACAGGCGCTCGGCGAATGCTGACGCTATGAGACGCCTCCAGCCACTCTGCTGGAACCAACAATGTAAGCTAACCTCTCTGTGCTGTCATTGCGGTGATTGCTCTCACCGTGTTCTATGTTGAGCGGTCGGTTTCTCAGACTTCACCATACGTGCGTTCATCCGCGCCGGACAGCCGACATAGATCTGATTCACGCTGCATTCATGGGGGCCTCTAGGTAAATTGGAAAACATCCTACCATTACAGCTATCCTTCACGCAGAGGGAGGGGACCCGATATCAATGGTCACCACGTTTTCCAGACTTAGAACACATTACCGATGGCTGCTAATATTCGACATTCCTTTTCGCTTCCGATTTACGTCTACAAACCTGCGTCGTCGTACCTGGCATTGACGTAACACTCGACAGTATCAACAGTTGAGGCGACAAATGAGACTGTGCTTCCCTTACACAATGGTCAGCAGACCATCTATTCCTTCTGCTGCTGAGATAGGAAGGCCGGTGACGGATTGGAAATGACGCGCTAGCGGCCAGTCATTGCTCTACCTGAGACACCTCCAATGAGAGAATGATCCAAGGAGAAGGCGCTGCAGAATGCCTTGCGGTAGACATGAGATATCTACGCGGGGGGGCGTGTTGCATCACGCTTAGCAGAAATTGGGGTATCGTACTCAGGGAAGATCCGAAATGCGAGGCGCTGGCAGCAGTCGAATCTACCAAGCTTCCCGAAGCGGAGGCGTTGAGTCTGAACAATCAAGTCACAAGGCGTTGACGAAGGGCTGATCGGCTGGAGATAGAAATACTCGTACCATGCATGGACGTTGGTGTGTCAGGTACTTCGTACGGAACGTCTGTTAAATCCCAGCCAGACCCCACGACATTTACATCATGATCCAGCATGATGCAGGATGTCATGAAACATCTCTGCAGCAGAAGCGTAGTCGAGAACGTTCGGAACAAGTGGCTTGAGAGACATTGTCCAACGCTGGGTTCGACTTCGATAAGCGAAACATTGTCATTACCTTCTGCAGCTCAACCACAGCCCAAGGCCCCGAATTGGTGGAGGGTGAACGATCGCATGTATGTCGATAAAGCCAGCCTAGCGATACAGCGTACTATGTTTCCAGCGTCATGGGGTAGTGGAATTGAGACTATTGCTCGTCATGGAGCATTATTAGCTTCATTCGCATGCCTCATCGAATAAGATTATGCTTCGGACAATTCATTTGCGATAGAAATACTGTAAGCAAGGCTTTCGTTTTGAGGAACCAACCATCTTCAACGGTTTATCGACTGCATCTGAGCCAGTTGTCATGATTTGCATGATCGCAGTCCATGGAACGCGGCGAACAAGCAAATCTCAGGAATTAAACATTGGCAGTGACATGTAGAGAGTACTACTCACATCGAAGACAAGCATAGAGGGGGCATGTTGCTTACGAACAATAGCGACCAAGTAACATTGGTCTGCGCTGTGAGCCTCAGCCTGTGACTCAAGCTCAGAGCGGCGCAGGCTGCAGCATGTATCCATACGGTGCCGCCAGTGTGACTTCATCCGCATTAGTCAAGTATTGGTGAGGAAATACATATGTTCTCTGGAGAGATATGTATGCGCAAAGCTCACGATGAAAGTAATAAAAGGAAGGAGCAGTCGCTACGAAGAAGGTCTGAATAGGTCCGAATCCGGCACGCTTTGAATAGACGCTCGTTGTATGTGGCGCAATCACGTGAGACGCGGAATTGTGTTTAAAAAATCTCGAGTTCAACGTTCACGGCCACGTACTATTGACTATCTGCTTGGATCTGTCTCCCGGTCGTGCCCATTTGACGTACATCAAAAGTTTCTCGCTACTGCAGCTTCGATCTCGAAGCTTAATGAAGGTCACATTCTACGTTACCTCCTATTATCTCCAATACAGGTAACTCGAATCCCCAGAACCCGTCAATTCTGTTTCCGTGGCTTTTTCCGTTCTTGCTCCATTGACATGAAAAACATTGTAACAGGGTCAAAATAAAACTCAGTCTCTCGCCAGGTCCATAGGACATGGCTTGTACAAGAGGCAGATCTAGATACGGTGGAATCTAGGGGATTTGATTTTATATGCCCAAGATTTCTATGAACTCTACCACGTCGTCAGGTTCGCTTGTGTGACGTGCCACTTTCTGATTTTTTCCGAAGGCGATTGTCTCCGCAGTGCAGATCACGATCACAGCCTAATCCGTGAGGACATTTGCCTAGGTGCCCGTTGTGCTTCGCAGAAGCAAGCCATTTTAAGCGACTCTCATGTGGGTCATTGATCCAGTGCAATGTGAAGACGTGGTGCGGATACTTGACAGCAGTAGCAGACACACTATCTACAGGATTCAAGATATATGCAAGAATCTCACCACAGCATACGAACCTCTAACTGTATAGATCCTCGTTCTGCTACAACAACAGGCCGTGGCTTCTCCGTCTTATTGAGGCATCATTCCCAACTGGATCGCTTTAATTTGGAGTGCCTGTATGTGCAAGTGAATCGATCGGTCATTCTGATCATACCTGCCATTGCAGACGCTGCTCACCAGTTGTTTGGACAGCGGCCGCGACATTGAAAAATCGCCTGCGCCGTACCATATCTGATGGTTGTATCTATGTCAGCAAGCCAGATGGGTGGTGGAATGTTTTTTGACACTTACGCCTGGATGGCCTGATCGTCTATAGGCACCTCGAATCTCGCCTTCCTCGTCTAGACCCCATAACGGACTTGTCTGTTCGATGGTCTCCTTCCCGAAAGTTTCTTTCAAACTATCTCGAGGATCCAAATACCCTGTTCTATCGATGCAGTGGCTTAGCAGTTGGCGAACAGAACATCGTGATACGGGCATACGCGAAGACGACCAGATCGGCTTCCACCTCAGAATCATCTGTAAACACAGCTCCATTCTTGGTAAGTCGCTTGAGCTCAACACCTTGCTTGACCTTGACCGTTCCGGAACCAATTAGCGGACCACAACCTACGTCGATCCCTGTCAATCAAAATGAGCCTGTGATCAGCATACTGGCAAAGGCCCCCTGAGGAAAAAGGATTTACAAAAGCCTGTGCGAGTAAGTCAGCACCTGAGAACGTAACTTTAAAATAGACATCGCACCTCCAGACCGCTCATATATTAGGAAGTGCTGTCCGGAACCGTCTCTTCCCATGTTCAGCTTCAATCCGCCTTTCTTGAGCTGATCATGCAGGTCCTTCTCCGTCTCCCACATTAAAGCTTCTCGTGCTCGCGCCATCTTCCGCTGTAGGTTCAGCGGCATGGACCAGTACTTGATGTCGCATATCTCGTATGGTACGCCATCCGGAAATGCCACCGACATCACGCCGGCGATCGTCTTCGACGATACCACGCAGGTTGACGAGCGTTGCACCATAGTGACTGACTTTGCACCACGGAAGGAGAGATCTTGACAGATATCTGCCGATGTGTTGCCGGCTCCGACGACGATGGTTTTCTTGCCAGCATATGGCTCTCCGCCCTTGTACGTGCTCGCATGTATGACATCTCCTTGGAAGACATCTCTATCTGGAACGTCGGGAATTGAAGGCGCTCCAAGAGTGCCTACGCAGATAACGGTGTGGGCTGGGTTCAGCTTTACTTCGCTTCCATCTTTACTGACAACGATATGCCACCGTTTCTCCTTGACGTCGTAAATCGGGTCAGGAAGAATGTGTGAATTGGTCCAAACAATGAGATCCTGAGAATGGACGTATTGCTCCAGCCAGTCGGCAACTTTATCACGCGGGGTGTATTTCGGCCAGTTAAGAGGATAGGGCTGGTACAGCACTGGGTGAAGCGTACGTTCAATTAACATCGCGGAACAGCGACTGACGAGCACGTACAGGTATGATGGGCGCGCGTTGTATGCAACGATAACGTCGGATAGCGTTGTCTCCACTGATCGCCGACTCGTCTGTTCCTTTCTACGACGATTGTTGGTATGTTCATCTGCTTGAAGCGAGCTGCAATGTTCAGCCCAGTCTGTCCCGCTCCGACTCAACTTGTCTGTCAGCGTCATCAGCGATGGTAGATGTTGTTTACACTCACTTATAACCACGTAGGGATCGCTTTCGATAGCAGCCCGGCGTGCAGCGTTCACTTCTTCCCAAGAGAGCGTATGTCCACCATAGACACCGAGCTCCGGACCCAATTCCTCGTGGTCCTTGATCTCCTCCACCATCATGAAGACTGATAAAGCTTTCCATTCGGATGACCCGTCATCTTTCACCAGGTAGGCATATCCACGTCCAGTACGATCCGGGGTTTCGAAAGTGAACCCTGTCGCGACAGCTCTATCAAGCGCGTGCTCTGGCTTCAGACCAGGCTTTTCGTCGAGCTTGAAGTTTGAAATGTGCGCCGAAGAGAGAGTGTCCTGAAGGTATGCGGCTATCTTTTCGCGACCCTCGAGCGAACGAGTGTCCCAAGTGAAGATTAGCACATCGCGAAGCCAGCCATTGGGTATGAAGCAGTCTACCGTCGCTGCAACGTCACCAGAGAACACCGCGACGGCGAACTTGGTAAGCCAGGCGTCGGCCACGTCCTGTAGGTCAACCATCGTGCGATGTGTACAAGTTGGTCCATGGCACGGCGACGCTGCAAGCTTATAATGCCCTCCTTATCACTTCTCCCGACACCGGGTAACAGTGTGTAATCGTGTTCTGGTCACCCGAAAAGTCGTGTCAGGAGGACGTGCTGCTTGGAAGGTCATCGGATCGCTAGCTGCGGATATACCGTATAAGTGTTCCAGAATATCTGACCACTGCGACGTAACATAGATCTGCTGACCGATTTTACAGACACCGGAATTTGTGAGGGGGAGCCGGTGTGGGGCCTCACAAAGCAATTGTTCGCCATCAGCCTGCTGATACGTTCATTGGCTAACCAGAATTGGTTCGTCGGAGCACTCGGACTGATTGACAGCCATTGCGTGACTGATGCAAGCCCGCAGCACACTGATGAATCAAAGGACGGGCTGTGTGGGATGAGTTGGTCTTAATCCTAGCAAAAATCAAGGCGTAGCCCGGCATCGGCTGTCTTCTACATAGATATGTGCACGCGCAAGCACCGCTAATCAAATCCATTGACGGTTTCTTGTCTATACAATGATTTGCGCAAACTACACCAGATCGATCGCCACTGCTGTATCAAGTGTGTTGAATACCAACGCCACTCCAATGCACCGAAAGACAATTGTCCGATTGAACTCACAGAACCTCGTCTCAAGCAGACCATTCAGGCCTACACTGGCACGGCTACAATCTGCGGCAACCAGCTCTGGTGAGCTTGATGCACCTCAACGATGCGGAAACCTGCTTGTCCGAGCAAGTCTGCGAACTCAGGGAGGGTTCGTTCGCATGCGTTGTGGTTGCTCAGCATCTACAGGATATCGCATCAGATGTCACTCCGGGAATGGTCTTCGGGATCATGCGACTTACGTTGATATCCTGCTTGTACGAGAGCGAGTTTGCAGCGCCCCAGTTCGCCAACAAGGGCTCTGGCGCGAGCGCCTCGGGGTCGGACGCGCCGGTATCCTGTCCCTCGACGTTCTGTTCGCGAGAGGCATACAACATGATGTTGTCGACGATGACGATTCGAGTGTTTTTGGTGCTGCTCTGGTGCAAACGCTTGAGAATCTGCACACACTCTGCATCCGGCCAGTTGTGCATAATCATCCGCAACAAGTAGACAGAAACGTTGCTATTAGCAGCAGGCTGTGGTTCGAAGAAGTTGTGCGCTGCAAGCATAGCCGTTGTTAGTCGGCCAAAATGACCAGTGCGACTTGCGTCAAATGCCTACCTTGGAACGACACTCGGCCTTGTGCCAAAGCCTCAGGCTGCTTCGTTTGCCAGAACTGAGGCAGGAGAGAATGAATCAATACACCCTTCAGAGAAATCACACGCTGCACTAACCGCCGGCGCCTCTGCTACCACAGGTCCTGTGTCTTGTACGACAAGATGGATTTGCGGGCAGGTCTGTACGATGGGAAGGGACACCGAGCCGACACCTCCACCACAGTCGACTACGACGCTTCCTTCAGGAAGGCTAGACCAGTTGAAGCCTGTGTAGAGGGATGCTACGTCCATACTGATTCGCTATAGCAATGCGAGCAGACACACCTCGCAAAATCGCATCAGGCGGGGTCATGCTGTTCATACCATTCATGGCCATGCCGAAGCGCTTTAGGCGGGGCAGGTTCTCCGGCAGATTGAGCCAGTCATACATCTTGATATTCTTTGTGCCCGGCCAAGCTATCGAGAACGGCGCGTCGAAAGGTGAGAAGGAGTTTGTCGTCTCGGGATTCTTCAGGATGTCCGCAATGCAAACGGAATTGTGCATGGTTTCGTCCGAGCTGTAACCGAAAGATTCAATGAGCGCAGTAGACAATCATTTGCTTGCGTTCGCACGCACAAGAGACCGACCAAGGCCGCGATACCGTTGCTGCCATCGTATTTCTCCACCGGCTTCGCATCAAGCTCAGCCAGGGACTTGCCTGTATCCATCACGATGGATATGCTGTTGTTAGCGAAAACGTTCGGGGAGACCTCTTCGTAGATGTGATGTGTCGCCAGCAAGCGCAGGACTCGTCCTATGAACACAAACATTCAGTATCTAACGCGCATATTGAACAAGTTCGAATGCACACCAAGCTTTAGATAGTTGACATGGTTGTATGCGCTGATCTCTTTGATGTGCAACGACTTCATGGCACCCTTGCCTTTCTCACGAATGATCTCGGTCACATGGGTCTCCACGACCACACGCAATGACGAGCTGATTTGATGCTGGATGTACCGGTCAGACTAGGAACGAGCTGTTGTAAAGCGTACGTACAGCAGTTGACATATCCATGAGGTAGCGCTCAGGCGTGCGAACAAGGGCAATCAGCTGCGACGCAGCTGCTACCACCTCCAAGGAGGGCTTGAGGAACTCAGCCCGGGCAGTCGACGCGGAGTGATCCGTTGTCTTGAGCGATGCTTGCAGTTCCTTCAATTGAGCGACCGAGGTTGAGATCACTGAAGACAGGGCTTCAATCTGCTTAATATCCATCGCAAACCTGAATGACTATTATTCAAAGTATAAGCCCAGATGTTAGTCAGAAGGAGCCGGAAGCGTGCTTCACTTACCGCTCAATGAACTAGTGAGTACGTATCGGGGAAATGCTACGGGGGAGGACAAAGCGGGTCCAGCATTGTAGGCCTAGAGCGGAGAACATTTATAGGGGACAAGTAAATGCAAATGGAAACATCTCTGAACCCGAGCTCTGACACCTTGGTTGACCCTTTCTGCATGGATCATGATAATACTCCATGTCGCGCTTCTCGACTCTACAAAGCGCCTCTCGCGTGCGAAATGCGCGGCCGCGAGGGGAAGAATGCTTGAATCCGGGGATAACAGGAGAGATGTGGACGATTTCTCGGAAGGGCGTGAGACAATTACCCGTCGACAGTCTCAGGCGCGTGGGGGGACCGGGTGTGAGGCGTTTTCTGATAGGCTTGAGAAGCTCATCCTAGTCGCACGGTTCAACGAATTACCACCCATTGAGGAGAATCTCCCTCGCCATGGCTTTCTCACAAGAGCGAAGCTGTGTGTCAATGAATGATCAGAGACGACGTTGATTCACTTCGGTCGAATGATCTCTCCTGTAGGCGCCTTGCAGCGTCACAAAACTTACGCATCCCCGCATCGTGACCAGAGAGGCGCTCTCTATCGCATAAGATCGATGATCAGCAACCGAAAGTACATTGCCGCTTCCCCCACTGTTCGTCTCAGAAGATATGGCCATGCATGACAGTGGTTCAAAGAACGTTCCTGGCTACTGTCTCCCAGATAGCAATTGGTTTGTTCACACTTGTGGGACCGCATAAAGTATTTGCACATCAGGTCGGCACGTATGAATGAGGGCCGGAGTCAGAATGGCTGTCAAGTCAAAAAAGAACTCAGAACTGACATGTCCGCGGTCAGCGGAAGATTCACGTCCGCGGGATGATCTTGCCACTCTGTACATGCGTCAGCCAATAGCGCGATTCATGCACGAACGCTGACCTTCCGGTCGCGATGGATCATCTATGCCAAATCCGAGCCTCCATGTGATGCCTTGAATACTATTCGTCTTGCTGTTATCATGAAGAGAAGGCGCTCAGCACGACTGCATATAGCAAAGGCTAAAAGCACATACAAATCAGGGGGAGCCAACGAGTGGTTCTTAAGCCCAGCCGTCTAGGATTTATCAAGGCAACAGACTTGTAAGATATTTGGAAGAGCTGCACACCTTGATTTCCGTGTCGATATCAGCAAACCGCGTGGATTGACCACCTACGATTCCGCAATACTGCTGTGGAACGTCAGCCTTGCCACCGACGACGACTGTCTTGGTTCCCTCTTCCTTTGACATGGCTATCTAGAAACCGATGTTTCAACTGCATCGCTTCTGATGATGTGACGACATACACTGAACAACGAGCACGAACTTTCACATCTAGAACGCCGTCGGCACAACCCCATTTCTGTTGCGATAGAATCTGAGAAGACATTGGGAGAACTTACCTCCCGTTACTAACGATGGTCACCTTCTTTGGATCGAATAGCGCTTCTGTCGGAGGGTCCGTCTCGAACGGCTGGCACTCGTCACCTAGCCTGGATGGTTGAGAAAAGCCATCAATATCAAATCACGAATGAGGTCGTAAACATACAACCTCTGGCTGAACGCGTCCTCCCGCCGGTTGACGATCTTCTCCACCGGAGGGTACAGCCAATCTAACGACGCCGGAAATGGAGTATTGTTAGCGAATTCCCAATTCAAGGGGTTGTACAGCAGTTGGTTCTCAGGATCGGCACCACTCGCGATCTCTTGGACGATAAACTGCGCAAGAGGACCTGCACGGGTCTGGGTTTGCAAGCCTGCCTGCGGGATAGTGGTGTTCTTCGGACCGGCAATCTACATGCAACACCATTGTCTATTTGAGTATCCTGATACCGAGAAAGTTAGGAGATGCCACCCACCAGACGATGCAGCCACTGCAAAGAGGAAGGTGATACTTTAGGCTCGGGATAAAGCTTTATTTCAAAAGACTCACATGGGCAATACAAATGTAGCCTGTCGCGCGACCAGTGGTAAATGAATATTGCATCGCATGCACTCGTGCGGACTAACTCACCACCACCGTTATTCGTCTATTCAAAAAGGTTCGCTTGAGGAACGTTATCGGATATCAGATAAGATAAGATCGCACCACGTCAACGATCAACCGATCGGCACCCTGCTCCTTCAAGCCCTGCAAACCGTCCAGCAAGCTCCGCTGCAGATTCTTGAAAGAGCTTGCCGAGAAGCTTCCAAGTGCCAGAACACCAGTCCGGCTATCGTTCAGCATATGAAATTGCGCGACACCAGAGCTCCCATTCAGCGCAGATGGCGGCGTGAGACGTGGTGGCAGCTCGCCACTCTGTTGCGGCTCAGCGTTCACAAGGGCATTCATATGATGCTTGCGTCTTCGAACCTCAATGATTGTCGGTATGCGAAGGGGCTGCTGCCGCCTTTCGGAATCGGAGGTCACATCGGCTTCGGCGTAGAGATCTACGCCGTTTGTGCTATTCGTTGCAATACAGTTATCAACTCGTAACGAGGCAGCATCCCTCCATGGCGATGCAGATGGTGATATGCGGGAGCGGTATGGGAGCTAATTCGATTACTTCCATGCATAGAAGCACGATCGAGAGCAACGCACCACGATTGTATCGTTCTTGTCGCTGCCCAGCCGTTGTATGGTCAGAATCACGGAGTCGATTAGCGGTAGGCTTTGCTGCGCAAAGTTACCCATGACATAGACCCAACCTGTTTCAGCTCGGTTGTAGCTGGAGAAGAATCTGGCAACCACAATAAGCAGCACATCGGCCGAAGGGCTTTAGGAATCTTACGAGTTTTGGCGTGTTCCGTATCCCTGATAGCCTCCCGTGATCAGTGCATTAGCATTAACCGCAACAAAGGGATCAACGCCATCAATAAGCAGGACTTTGGCACCGGACAGCTGTTGAATAGGTGTCAACACATCTTTGCGAGCGTGCGGTAATGTCTCACTGAGCTCAGTTGGCCTTTCAGTTCTCCAGGAAGCGCCTCCTGCCACCATTCGATTTCTTCTCCGAACTCAGCGGATGCGACCTCGAATGCTTCTGGTGCGATGTGCACATGCTGGCTCCCATCAGATTCCGTCAGTAGCACAAGCGATGTAGGCACGTATGTCATAAATAGTGCTAGCAAATGCCGTCAGCACAGATTGTGGCTAATGGTATCCGACCTTATAGTCATAGCATAGGTTGATGTAGACGCAATGCCCATCATTGAGCCTCTTGAAAGCCCGAGATAGGTCAAGGTGAAAGTCAAAATCCGAGGCGTGCTTCTGGCTACTGATTCGTGCCAAGTCCGCCAAGATGTCCTCATGTACATCATTGGAGAAAGGCGGAGGTGCCAGACGCTGATAGTTGACTGAAGTATGGAAAGCCAACGTCTTGTTCACGACCTCTATGATCTTTAAGACAATGATCTACCTTTCAGCGGGATTTTGACTGGGCGAGCACGTACATTCTCCTTGATATCAGTCTCCACTGAGAATGAGGTGAAGCAAGCCCTGACGTTCTGAGGCGAGACCCAGGTTTGATTCGCAATGGCGGAACAAGGATCTCTGTGCACGATCGGAGTCGCCCATATAGCAGCTATGAGACCGCCGAGAAGCACTGCGAGAGCATCGCGTGCCATTTTCCCGGGCTTCCAACCGATCATCTACGCAGTCCGACCGCGTAAGCTTGCAAGCTCACCGGCACCGCTCAGGCTGTGGCGGTAAGAGGACAGCTAATTGAACAAGGGCTTGCGCCAGAGGAGGCGCGCGACGCGTCTGGGCGCTTAGCGCACCTTTTGTCCTCGGAACATGCCATGTCAACGAACATAATTACCCGCTTCGACACTATGGCACAAGCAGACAGCAAGGTTATATAGTTCACATAAACAATGCAAATACTGCTCTCGACAACAATCGTCCATGTCAATCTGTGGACACTAAACTACACTGCATTGCCCTCGATGCATTCGCAAGGTAGACATATCACGGCACACCAGCCATTTTCTTGAGCATGGTAAACTCGTTCTTGCCCGTTGCTTTGCACAAAGCGTGGAATTTAGATGTCGGATCTGCAAGAAGGACGTGTGGCTTGTCAAATTCCGCGATTCGGCCTTGGTCAAGGAGCATGACCTGCGTGCGACGCTCAGAATGACGTGGAAGAGCAATAAACCTATTTACGCTCACCCGATCATAGTCTATCACCGTGCGTAATCTATGTGCAATGGTGAGGATCGTGCTCTCGGCAAACTCGCTGTAGTCGCGGGGTCAGTCGTCGAAGCACTCGCTTATGAGCTTTGTACGCACTGTCGTATTGTCTTCCCGATCAACTCATCCGTCGCATAGTCGACACTGCAGTCATTGAGTCTTGTTTTCAGAACTATCACCCGTAGCGCTTACCTCGCAGTTGCCTGGAACGTTCACGATAGGCTTTCCCGAAATCATTTATAATATCTAAATGCGCGTACCTCATCCATCAGAAGAACCTTCGTTCGCTTGAGAATGGCTCGCGCCATGCAGAGCAATTGCTTCTCACTGTCGTTACGTTGACTTTCTAGCACAGTGAGGTGGTGGCCAGTACTCACCCGGTGGAAAAATTCTCTCCGCCCTCGGAGACCGGAGAATCTAGGTTGCGGAACACATTGGCATTCACAGTCTCAAGATCCTCATCAGATCTATCGCCCGCCGGTATCAGATGGACCCGGCGAAGCGCCTCATACTGAGCATATCAGAAGTCAAGGTCGAGTCCACAGAAGTATGAACAAACACACGATCTCTGCATCTTCATATTCATTGAACACATCTAACGTAGACCTCAACGTCCCACTGAGAATGGTTGGATCCTCTGTGAAGCGCAGTGATCAGTTTCATAGCTTCGAAAAACGACTCAAATAACTGACGAGGAATAATTGTAAGCTTGCCGCGCAGGTCAGTAAGACCCATTTTCGAGATGTCTAGTCCATCGATGAGGATTCGGCCTTCGGTCGGTTCTACGAAACGGAAGAAGGACAGGGCCAGGGTACTCTTGCCTGATCCGGTCCTTCCGAGCACACCGACCTTCTCTCCCGGCTCTATTCTGAAAGTGAGGTTGTGCAGCACATTTGGCAAGTCGGGCTAGTTTCCCCAGTTTAAACTTGGCGACCATATAACCTGAGTCCAGTGCTTACTGCATAGCGGATCACTAGGTTCTCGCAGACGATTTCACCCTTCTCCGGCCATGCCGCAGGAGGTCTGGGCTCGATAAATTCTGGCGGTTCTCGAGGAAGCTCAGAAAATTCTTTGATACGCTCAACAGCGACCTAAGGCAATTACGGCCGTCAGTCACAGCCCCACCATTGAAAACTCCAGACTGACCATCGATTGTTCCAAGCCAACGAATCGACGGACCTATAATTTTGAAGGTTCGAGATTTCTACGGCATGTTTGAAACAGCCACGCTTACCAAAAAGAGTAGCTGGATGATGTATGGTTAGCATTGCCATAGGTCTGACGAGATAAAGGTCACATACGTCATTCAGCACCGTCGAAGCGAACGCGAGGGCGAACCCAGCCAGAGACGCATTGATACTGGGGGTGAGGATGGCGATGAAGGCGGTAACGCCGACGACAGCGCTGGAAAGAAGGTTGAATCGCGCAGATAGCCAACGATTCACTTGATTGAAATTATCAGAGGTATGTACCTCCGGTCGCAATGAGACATGCATACCTCCCCACATCCAATAGTACGGGTTTGCATTCTACAGTGATCGAGTCAGGCGCGGCTTCTAAAGTGGAATAGGCCCGCCTACCGTATCGACGCAACGCAACATGTCCCTCATGAACTTAGTCGAAGCACCGAAGGCGCGCAACACCGTCACTCCTGCTATAGTCTCGCCATAGATAGAGTATAAAGGAGAGCGTGTCACAGAATCTGCACAAGATTGTTAGAAAATAGCTAGTTCATTCAATTGCTCTTGCTTACCCAATCTGCGCATGTCTCGCGAAGTCTGACCGTAAACCTATATAACGTAATGAGGAGATGACATTTTATCTTCACAAACATTCAGTGGAATCTTGCGGTACTTACTTTGCCAACTAGATCAAAGAGATGAGCAGGCAATCGGGAAGCCAGAACACATAAATCAACTTACTGCTGTAGTATAAGGTGCCAAACAAGACGGCTGCCAATAGAAACGGGAAGCCGCCAACATATGTGATGGTAATGAACGTCGTCGTCACGGAGAAACAGTATACGACACTTCGTCCAAAATTGTCTGGAAGAGAACTGTCGACACCTATAGACAAAATCATGAGGACGAATAAGGATTTATTGACAAGAAAACTACCTTCGAAGTCCTTTCCAAAACGGTTCAAAAGCCGTCCGCGAGATATCGTATCATGGAACCGGATATTTGCGAACAGCACGCCCTCGAGCAGACCTGAGCATCGATGAGAAAATGCGAGGAATTATATGAAGAATCTTACGTTTATGTAGGACAGTGGAAGCGTGGATACCGCCGTAGTCTGGCAGGACATGTGTCAATGTATATAGCTACCGTGCATCCATCGTACTCACATACAACAAACCATCGCAGAGTTGTCAAGACGACACCTAAAGACATTATCAGAATGAAGGGGATATCTGCAATCGTGAGACGTTACCTATGCAAGTAATCTGGACATCACGAATGTTATACAAGCGCGAAAGAACGTAGAACGTAGATTACTTACAGCGGCGTAGACCGTGATGTAGAACATTGCGCTCTTCGGCTCGCCTGTGTCCGTAGACGACCCAGTCCATATGCTGTGAACAGAGCTCGGTCTTTCCTGCACGGTACGCCTGAAGCACGATACATACCGAAGCCATCCATTCTCAGCCACTGGGCTCAACGCTGCGAGCAGCAGTGCAGCCACGAAAACAATCCAAAAGCCCCATTCGCCGCAAGCGCCAAGATAGGCTGTCCAGACATCCTTGCCAATGTGTCCTACAGCGCGTTTCTCCTCCTCGATGAGTTTCCGAGGCACCTTCTTCGGCCCTGCTTTGACGTCGGCTTCCGTACCAGCTGCAGTCGACGTCGTCTCAGAGCCGTCCTCCGTGATCTCTGTAGAATATTCCTGGACGGGCACAAGTTCCTCAACTGTCTCGACCGCAGTTTCCTCCTTATCGTCTTCTTTATCAGCAACGCCTGACTGAACCAACGTGCTCATGACCCCAGATGAGCGGAAGCCGTCGACGTCGCCTTGATATTGCACTCTACCATTATCGAGCGCAACGACGTACTCTGCGCCAGGAGCACAAAGCTGCACGTGGTGCGATACCAGAATCACGGTTCGTCCAGTCATCAGATCGCCTTTCAGGCACTCGTGGTACAGGTGACGAGCAGTGTGAGCATCGACTGGGAACGGAATGAGTAAGACCACGAGGCGATCACTACAACTACGAGACTTACCAGCGGACAGCACGTCGTCCAAGAGAAGGACTGAGGCCCGTGAGTAGACCGCACGAGCGAGTGACACTGATAAATTCTCGTCAGTAAGTCTGCCGGTAATTTGTAATATGGTACTGCACCTCTGGCTTTCTGGCCACCTGATAGATTCACCTAACAATATATATTCAGATCGCGATGCACCACCCAAAAGCGAGCCCTCGTAACACTCACTCCTTTCTCCCCGATCTCGGACATATCACCATCCTCGAGAATCTTGAGGTCACTCTCGAGAGCACACACCTGGAGAGTCTTGCGATAACGTTCCTCGACGTATGGCAAGTCGAACAGGATGTTGTCTGCGAACGCACGTGAGCATGCGATAACAATGAATAATTTGCGGAAAATACCTTTTATGGAGGCATTGCGAAGCCAAGCAGACTGCACAAAGATCGATCATGCAATCAAAGACAGATATACTCGAAGACTAACCTGAGGAACATAAGCGCAGACACCCTCGACTACCCACTCTTCCTCGGGTACGACCACACCAGCAAACGAAGAGATGGTATCTGGAGGTGTACGAGGAGATATCACCTGTCCCGCCAGTACATCGGCCTCTCCCAACAGTGCTAAACATCGATGTATCAGCTCGCCGGACAGTTTGACAAGGCAGAACAGCAGTCTTACAAAGCAGCAGCAGTGACTTTCCACTTCCAAGCCTGCCGCATATCAATGTGAGCTCGCCGAGCGGAAAGTTGAGCGAGAGATCAAGGAGAGTGAACTTCTGCTGGGGAGTCGACGCGACGGACGGAATCGCGCTCGCTCCATGTACGCGATCCTGTGGCCAGGTGATCGTTGCATTTTGTAGTATGATGGGATGAGGTTGGCCATCCAGAGGTTCAACCTTGGCTACTTCCTGGCCGAGCAAGTACTTCTCGATGCGCCTCATTGACACAAGAGACTAGGCAGTGTATAAGTACGGGACAGTAAAAGAATGTCGAATAGTACACACTTGGAGCATGTTGATGAATGTCTCTGGAAGTGCATTGAGAGCAAACTTCATTTCGTTGAAGACTTACATTGGTTGTCAAGATAATTTGCAAAAAATAAACAACGAATTGGACGCACTGCTAATCTTCGAGGAGAGACCATTGATCATTAAGGCCTAAGAAGTAAGCTCTACATGAAAGCACTCACAGATGTAAACGCAATAGACGGCGTCAGCACTTGCTGGCGAACGACGGCGAAGTGCCAGAACGAGACGAGCGTGACGACGATAGGAGTTGAGTTCCTGTGCGGAGCAGAAATGAACACAAGCCTTGAGCTGCACGCAGTAATCGCACACACCAAATTGCATTGAATAGAACCTATAAAACAATGAGTGATAGGTTCACCGTATAAATTAAAAAAAACGACAAGCCCATACCTCAATATGGTAATTCAGGCGTTGGTATTTTAGCTCCTTGGCACGGATCTTCATAACCCTCTCCTCGAAGCTGCGCTCCCAAGCCATGAACTGACGTTGCACAACTGTCAATTATTCATCACCATAGCGGCAGCGTAACCCTCTCACTTTCAGCATTCTGATGCCACCAAGGATCTGGAGCGATGGAGATCAGCACATTACATACTGGCATGTGATCCTTTACTCACCTCGTTCATCAACGAAACACGTTCATCGCGTGCTTTCATGAGATTGTCCTGAGCTCCAACGACGACCTTGCCGGCAAAGTGGTTCAAGGGCAGAAACAGACACGTCACCGCCAGTCCGATGAAACATGATATACCTAAGGAAAGCATGAATTAACGCTCTACCCATACATAGCCCACCCATGAGACATACCGAGGAGGTTATACAGGAACAGTGTCCCGATCACGATCTCAACAGGTGAATCTGCGGCATCAATGAGCCAAATTACTTCTTCAGGCGAACAAAGCCTTCGTACCGATCAGAGTGAACAAATGCCAAGCAAACTCGCTCACGCGGTCCACATCCGTGGTCATAAGGGTCATAATCTGCGCCTTGCTCGAGAAGTCGTCTTCCTCTTTCTCTTTTGACTTTCCATCTCCACTCGCCGCGCTACTTGTCGCGCCATCTGAGGCAGCCGCAGGACCTGACGATGACGCGACGTCCTTGCGCACAAGCGTCTTCGCAAACAGTATTGAGTTAAGCTGCACCTTGAGGCGGACTTGCAACGTAGTAGTTGATAGCGACCACAATTGCCCGGTAACTGTCGGGTACATCAGAACAACCTGGCCGCTCTGCCGCGTCACATATCACTCACTAAGGTGTGTTATCGCATTGCTAACGAACAGCCCAGTGCAGTAGACCCATCCCCACCCTCGGTTCGTCCTGTCAGGGTCCACCTCCAAATAATACACGACATTCCGAAGGAAGAATGCTGGCGTATAGAATAGCACAGCAGCTACAGCGGCAAGCACCACGACGGCCATAATCATTCTCGCATTCACGCGCACCAAGCGGTACAGCAGCTCCCATCCCGAACCTGGCTTAGGCTTCCACGATCCCACGCGCAGCTTGTACGCCCGCATTGCCGCCCGCATGGTCGCGAAGAGCGTAGTTGCGCGCATGTCCGCAGGCACGATCGGCAGGTCGGCGATCTCGAGGCTCTCCGACGTGTTCCCAAGCATAACAACCTTGGTCGTGTACGAGAACAACAGCGTGTCCCACATTGATGCGCCCCTGATGCCGCATACATTGTCAGCGTATTGTGTGCTGACCTTCATTATCGTCTTCTCAGAATAGATCTGTTCCGGCGGGAAGTGCAGGGGAGGGCCGCACGGAGTCGTCGCTGCGATGACGAGTGAGATAGCGTATAGTGTGAATGTCGCATAGAACAGGCCGAGCGGTACTGCGGACACATCCGACGATCCTGTATGTGCAAGGCGCGAGGATGGTAGGATGGCCGTCGTGAAGAACAGAGCAGTCGCGACAAACGTCAGCGCGGAAAGGTGGACGATATATACAGCATGCGACCCGTCTTGTTTCCTGACAGACCGTCCAGCGATGATGAGCAGGTAGAGCGCGAAGGCGACATGGAGGGCATGGATTAAGGCTTGGCTGCGGTCGTCGTCTATTGCTGACCATCCAAGGCACACGCTCTGAATCGCCAGGATGGAACCCAGGAATATGGAGATGGCGAGCTTACGCAAGCGCATCTATACAAAGATGTCAGTGCAATGAGGATTCACAGAGAGCCCCACGTACTCGATACCAGAATGCCTCTTCATTCACAGGATACCCGTCAATGCGGTCTTCCGGCTTGGTGACGTCGAACGGATCCCTCTCTGGCACCTCCTCACTGATGGGTAGCTGAATCTTGCCTCCCTTGGGACGAAAAATCAAAAACACGATCAGACTGCATGCTGCAGCACCGGCTAGGGTGATGGCGACCGGCAGCTGGTATGGTGGCATTGCGGGTTAGCCGCAGCTGTCCGTCCTGCAAACGAGCTTTTGAGCGATGCCTATCCTTAAAAAATGGACCCCTTTTGACAGGCGGTCCCGATGATGGGATCAGAATATATGAGTCGGACACTATCAGTACCGAAATTGATGACTGCCGCTGGTCATGCACATTGACGCTGTCAACACTGCTCCACCTCGCGGGAGCGCCGACGACTGACCTTACCTGAATACTGAGTCAACTCTGCGTCGGTTGTTTCCTGACTGGAGAATATGCGTGCTCGTCAAGATTAACGACGAGAGAGAACCGCAGCAGGAACGTCGGCGGCGGATACAGCACATGGTGAACGTGCGTGACAGATAAGCGTAACGCCGCAGACGCGGATCATAATTGGTGTTACGCTACAGCTGCGCGCTGCAGGTCTTCACACGCGAATCCTCCTGCACGCCTGCGCAATTACCTCGGAAATCGTGCTGGCGCTCTGCACGCGTTCAAGTCGATTTGAACGTCTTCCGGAGTCTTCTTACCCACCAGGAACTCGCCTTCACGCTTCAAGATGATGGTACAATTCGTAAGATAACGCGAACGGATCGAAAAAGCCTGTCTGCTTGCTGAAACTTACGAATTTTGAAATTGGGCCGGTGAACAATGTCAGGGAATGCGCTCAATCTGTGAAAAACGAGATGTCTCTGATAATGACAGCCAAAGGCGAGACTCGGAAGGCCACGTATTTCTCAAAGTTCAACGCACAATTACGCCAGCTCGTATTACCATCCGGACGTATCGCTCCGGTCACTGCAATCATCCGCGAGTGGTACTGGGCTTACCTGAGGATCACCTTTGCAAGGATCTTTCTCATTTCTATCGGGTCTGCAGACACAGGTGAGTGATTCCTTGCACTCGGAGGAGCCTCCTGGGAGCAGAGTCTCAGCCGGTTCTGTAGCTTCATCCTGAGCGGCGCGGAGGAAAGTGTATCGAGAACGGATGCTCTAATGATACTATTCAATGTAATTTGTGCTTTCTTGTATACCCTCATCATTGATCGGACTGCAAATTCTCGCCACCGGCTGAATGTCATGCATGTTTGCGCTCCACCGCGCATCGGTCTGGACTCTGGGCGACCGGTACATTGCTTTCAATGATGACCTGGTGAGCATCTATAGCCAGATAATTACTCACCGTTGAGCCTCAGACATTGATGCTTGAACAGACGACCAACAAGAGCACGTTGACGCGACAAGCTCCACCCACTCTCTCAATGCTAGGCTGCGGCCCACACGGTAACATGATGGCTGGAATTTGATTCATTGTGATACAATCCTCGGAGATACTAGCATTCAACAAAGTCGAATCAACGAGGTCGTTACCTACCCTATCTAACCTCCATGTGCATCATCTGGTCTCGCGGCAGCCGAGATCTCTGCCACACCGATACAGTACTCTCTCGCCTCGTCCACGAAGAGCGAACCGGAGCATGGTCTCTTCTCTGCACAATGCCATCGTGTTCCGTGCGAAGATGGCATGGCGATCAGCACGGCGATCTGGAGCTTTCCAATCTGCAGATCGTCCGGCACTCTGCCAGCAGGCAGCTTTTCAGCTCTGACGGCTGGGCTACGACGTTCAAACAGTAGTCGTCGAGAGCGATGGGGGAGAGCCGGGCCGCTGGCATAGTCGCTCGCTCGCGGCAGGAACCTGGCGGACAGTGGCTGTCGCATCATTGAGTCCGTACGCAAGCGGCACTCACCCTCGGGTGCTGGTCGGACAACGTTACTTACCAAAATTGTCTGCCATCTCCCGCCAATATCCCCTCTATTCTTCTTCTGTGAGTCCCCAACACCATCATGCCTCAGTTCCAGGCCAGCACACATGTCCCACAGTCGCGGCTTTTCGACCAGCGGGCGCTCTATAGGTATCACCCGCCTGGTGGGGTTCATGAAGCTCATGCTCGGGTAAACGCGGCGGAGTACGACGATGGACAGAACGGCGCCGATGAAAAGGCCCGACGCGAGGAAGACAAGGATGAGTGGGGGGCCGTCGGTCGATTGAGCGACTGTTGCGGGCGTGCCATCGATCGACGTGATATCAGACATGCAGGGCGCGCAACGGGCAATGTTTGGCCTCCACAAAGACTGTCATACACAAAGAGCAATTTGGGTATATGTTACCGTCCAGCGAGGACGTGCTGTGGGCAGAGGGGATTATTATGCAGGGCCGGAGCTATATAGCTCACCTGTCCACGGGAGCTTCCTCAAGTCCGCCCGAACGGGGATCATCATCCCAGAGGCGTCAGGAAGCACCCGAAGACCCACATTCGATACGGAATCAACGGTGGACACCCCGCATTGCGCAAGTGCCCCGGCCTTCGCAGTGGTGTTGTGACTTGGCGGGCACGGGCCGGCAACGATGAGAATCATGAGACATACATTCAGAGCAACGATCGTCGGACTTCCCGCGAACGTGGAGACTCTCAATTGCCGTGTGTACCGAGTGGGAGCAAGCGCATCATGCAAAGCCGACAAATGAGGGCGTAGGCAGGGCGTTGGGCTTTGGACGGAGACGATCACGGGTCAGACGTGGATTTATAGAACTCACGGATGCTGCTTGCCGCTCATGATCCTCCCACCCAAAAGGCTGCCGAACGTCTTGGGGTGCGATTGTTACTCGATTGAGGAAAATTAAACTTTAACACGGAGGCTTCTAGTGCGGTCATTGTGGCGCCAAGTAGTTCACGCAGACCGTCTCGAAGAAATCTGCATACCCCATATACGCGACGACGACGATGACACAGTAGTCACCGGAAGGCTTGCGGCTGATCGGACTAGGAAAAGACTGTGTCACGAGCTGATAGCTGAAGCGCTGACCCATAGTGGAGTGGAAGGATGAGTGAAGAAAAGTAGCACACACTACGCGACCCTACCGTTCCATGCAGCTTCACCTGCGGTTTGTCGAGTGTCTCTTTGCCGCCTTTACGTCCCTCGCGAACCTGCTCCTCTTCCTTGGCTTCGGCCCGTCGTCACCCAAGTCCTCAAATGCATCCTCCGCGCCCCTCGCCCTCGATCTCGCCAACACGCTCTCTTTCTTACCCCTCTGTCGCAACTCTTCATAGCCATCACCGACGACCCCGCCGCGCGATCTCCCAACCGACCTGAGGATATCGCCAAACTCGTCCTCGAAACCTCCTCCGCGCCCACGACGGCCCGACGCAGCGGCAGTCCCTCCAAGCGCAATGTCCGCCTCGTCCTGTTTCCGCCGCTTCGCGTCGCGTTTCTTCATGATCAGTCGCGTCATGTTCTCCTCCTCGAACTCGGTTATGCGCTGCAGCTCGCGCGCCCGCCCGGACACGATGCCAGGCGTGGAGCCAAGGCCGGAAGTAGACTCCACGAACGGTTTTGTAGGATCGAGACGCGCAAGAGTGGAAAGCGCAGTTGGGACTGGCACCCGGCGGGACTTGTCCTTGTTCCTGCGAGGCTCAGTATAGGGCATGGGTGCCAGCTTTGGAGGGCGGTAGATCCCGTCTCGTCCGCGAGTGTCCTCTTCCTCCCTTTCTTCATCCTCTGAGCCAGACCCCTGGTCCATAAGGGCTTGCGGGTTCGGCTTGAATGCAAGAGGATCTGTAGTAGGAGTAAGAATTAATGCGATCTTCTGGGGTATAAGCAGATATTGCTCTCACCATTGACAACGTTCTGGCTCGCAGACGGGGCTTCCTCTGCGACTCGCACGAGCTTATCAATCTGATACTTCATTCTGCCTTCCAGAACCTTGACCTTCTCCAGCACAACTCTAGCCTCGATCATTGAATCGACTCTGTCTCCTGCGCCGGGGCCGCGGGCAGGTCGGTCGGGGGCACTGAAGGACTGGGACGGTGGTGATCTCTCTGTCAAAGCATGACCAGCAGCACGCCGAGAGCAAACCAGAACCAGTGATTGGAGGTAGGACAGCATGAGGTGATGTTTCAGGGAAAGTAAGGAGATTCCGTCCTTGGTGTCAATGTCGCTGGGAGAGCGTGTCACTCAGTATTCTGTGTCATGCAACACATGTAGTATACATACTTTTCCTTTATTGCCTTAACTGCTTCTCGTACGGCAGACATGCCTTGCCGCATGCAATCGACGAGCTCGCAGAAGTCGTCTACTTCTCGGCTATAGTCGACAGCAGGCGACCCAGTGTCGGCATCCAGCCTTTCTGACCGTCGGCCTTCTAAAGGGCCCATTTCCTGATACGTAGCTCTGGTCAATGTGGTGTGGTTGCGTGAACCCTAAGGTGGGTGAGCGAAGTGAATGTAGGATGGTGAGGATGGCGGTCAGGAAAATCTCACAGCGGGATCTCGGGGGATAAAATATTCGATCTCCGAAAACGCGCCTCAGCCACTCACGCGTGTTGGCTGCTCGCTGGTCGAACTCGAGTCATCCTCGTCGCTGGACTTGCAATTTGATCTATTTGTCTTGACCATTAAACCCGATTTCTCTGCCACGGGAAGCCGTCGTCGGATTCCCGCGATTTGTCCGGCGGACACCGATGAGCAGTGGAACCGCGAGCTCAAGTGCTTGTGAGGATTGCCAGTGCTGCAGCTCGCCTGCCTGGTATGTGGCGGCGGCCGTATGCCATTGGACCGCGAAACGACGCAAAGCCGTGCAAGGTTTATCATTGCCAGACTTTACCTGCCAACCGCGCGCCTTACGCGTGAGATCGTACGTGGCTCTCATATCCATTCATTGGCCTTCCATTCCGCCCGCTCTGTCATCCGTATGGTTCCGTCGGGAAGGCGCACCACTTTTTTTTAGGGAATGCCACCTAACGTCCCAGAAAGACTTGTCAACGCAAGATGGGCTGACCACGTCCTGACTCATGCTGGGGTGTTACCCGGGTAAACAAATCGTCGGACGACTCATATACTAGCTCTCGTCATGGCTGTGCCATTTGTTGCTTATATCTGCTGAACATCCTTCCTGGCTGCCGTATTCCCTCTTTTTGCTACTCTGAGACTGTTTCACATTGGCATCTTGACGTGATAGATAGCGGGCGCCGAGATGAACGTCGTGAGAAAGCAAGGTGTGTACATCTGCTGATGCTGCTGTTCATCCTTCCTGGTCGTCTGGGAGGAGACGTTGGTGATCTACATCCGTCGCTATGAAACGTCCGCTAGTGGGACGTCGTTCTGGCAGACTGATGCATCGTATCACCAAGCTGCACTGCTTTGCCGCACGGGAGATTTTCAGGCGTCAGGCTGTCCGAGCGCTGAGCTGACAAGACGTCAGTCAGCAATGCTTTAAAGCGGCCATCTTTGTCCTGTGCAAAGCAACCCATTCTGTCCGCACTGCGACTAGGCATCCCTCTGGCAATAGCACGTTACGACTCTCGCCCATCCTCATTCCTCTTGACTGCTTGTACTGACTTCTGAAATGACCATAGTTCTCAACCCCGTCTGGATCAACGGTGTGCAAAAGCTGAAGGTGGTGCCTCAGCGTACGTCGCCTTTGTCAGAGAAGCGCATGACAGCTCTGCTCAACATTGCCTCTAGCGCCACCTCGACCGGCCCGTGGCTTGCTTCCGCCCGCTATGGACGAGGCGACACATACAGTCCGGTGTCTCCGGCAGTTGCGGTCAAAAGATAAAAACATCGAAAAGTACATTTATCTCACCCAGCTGAAGGATGCGGACCACCGCACCTTCTATAAGCTATGTCTGGATAATATGTCTGTGAGTATGTTTAGGATGGCTTTTTGCGGACGACGCATTGACAATGGTGCTGCAGGAAATCACGCCCATCATCTACACACCAACGGTCGGCGATGCTTGCCTGCAGTTCTCACATATCTTCAGGAGACCGGAAGGCCTGGTGAGTAATCCGCATATAGGACTGTCTGTGATTGGCGTTTAACGTCCCAAATAGTACATTTCAATCAAAGACAAAGGCCAAATTGGCAAGATTTTGCGGAATTGGCCTCGCATAGACGAGGGGCGAATCGCAGTCGTTACAGATGGTGCGATATTCATGACACGTGGTCTGGGCTTCAATCGTTCTGATATTCTCTCAAGGTTCGCGAATCCTGGGTCTTGGTGATTTGGGGCTGAACGGCATGCCGATCTCAATTGGCAAGCTCTCTCTATATGTCGCAGGAGCAGGGTAAGTCGAACTCACTGTAAAGAGATTCTCGATGTTAACCTAAACACCACTCAGTATTCGCCCTTCCTCGACAATACCCATCTGCCTCGACCTCGGCACGAATAATGAGCAATTCCTCGCTGACCCTCTCTACCTCGGTCTCCGGCAAACCCGCGTACCGCGAGAAGAGATGACCGAATTCATGGAAGAGTTCATGCACGAAATGTCGACCATCTTCCCGAACCTGCTCGTGCAGTTCGAGGACTTCTCTACGGACGCTGCGTTCACGTACCTCGATCGCTTCCGGCAGCGCTACCCGCTGTTCAACGACGACATCCAGGGCACGGGCGCGGTCGTACTCTCTGGGTTCCTCAATGCTGCGAGGCTTGCGAGCCAGGCAGCGGGGAAGGAGCTGGAGGATCAGAGGATTCTGTTCTTGGGCGCGGGATCGGCGGGTGTAGGGGTGGCGACGCAGCTGACGAGTTTCTTCAAGATGCAGGGGATGTCAGAGGAGGAGGCGCGGAAGCGGATATGGCTCGTTGATTCGCAGGGGTTGATTTATGACGAGCGAGGACCGATGGCGGAGCACAAGAAGCGTGGGTATTGCTTCCCTCGTTAAGGTGACCACTCACTGACCCTGACCTGGCTGCTATGTTACTCAGAGTTCTCGCGCCAAGACTATAGCGGACCGCCGATGAAGAACCTCACCGAGATCATCGAGTACGTCAAGCCCACCGCCCTTCTAGGTCTGTCGACGATCAAGGTGCGTGATGACCCACCATGATTCTGATCCATGCATCCTGATATCAGAGAAATAATGACGTAGGGCGCCTTCAACCAATCTGTCATCGAGACGATGTCCCGGCTGAACGCCCGTCCCATCATCTTCTCTCTATCGAACCCCGTACAGCTATCCGAGTGCGAGTTCCACGAAGCCGTGCAATGGTCCGCGGGCCGCGTCATCTTCGCGTCTGGCTCGCCGTTCCCAGAGCAGACCCACGACGGCCGCACGCTGTACCCCGGGCAAGGCGCGTCGCATCGCACGCGCACTCCATTGCTAGCATAAGCTGATACTGATTTCTTGC
The DNA here is from genome assembly GCF_001632365.1 of Laetiporus sulphureus 93-53. NCBI lineage: Eukaryota > Fungi > Basidiomycota > Agaricomycetes > Polyporales > Laetiporaceae > Laetiporus > Laetiporus sulphureus. Next base: position 122,400 of record NW_024468576.1, read on the forward strand.
GATGCAGGGAACAACATGTACGTGTTCCCCGGCCTGGGGCTCGGCGCGATCCTGTCGCGCGCGTCGGCAGTGACGGACAGCATGGTCGAGGCGTCCTCGCTTGGGCTCGCGGACGCACTGACGCCGGAGGAGCGCGCGCAAGACCTCATCTACCCACGCATCGAGCGCATTCGCGAGATCAGCGCGCAGATCGCGTGCAAAGTCATCCGGGCTGCACAGCGTGCGGTGCGTATACTCGCTATGCGTGTTGGAAACGGTGATTGACGTATCTTGTTTTTGGATGGGGTAGGGCGTTGACCGTACGGTCGAGCTGAGAGAGCTGTGGGACGACCAGCTCTTGGACTGGGTGAAGGCCAAAATGTGGATGCCGTGATGATGGACCCTCTGTATGTATTCCGGAGTCTCCGTTAGGATCGGAGGTCCTGTCTCGTTGATATGTATCGTGCTTGTGTTGCTCGTGTTAATCTTCTGTCCCGTCCAGCTGGTCCTTCATATGTAAATTAATTCTTATCTTTGTCGCACAAGCCTATAAGATTATATCTGTCATGAAGCAACCGTCTTGAGCTCCGCGAAAGAATGTGCCCTTCGTGATTCTGACGCGATCTCGACGAATTCGAAAGCCCACTAAGCAACTCTCGCTGCTCGTCTATGAGCACATGCAAGCTATATGGTATTTCGAGAAGCGATGAGTCACCATCTCGGTGAACGAGCGTCAATCCCCGCAATCACGCACAACAAAGAAGAACAAAAACTCCCTGATGTCTCCACTAGACCCCCTCCCGTTTCCGAATATCCGCCACACCGAGACACATCGGTGCAGCCCGCTCGCCAACACCTGCGCCGCCACGACACTCCTTGCCAGATAACCGGCGCGAAGTGGGCGAGGGCATGGCGATGGCGACTGAGACGCGCAACCATCCGTCGTCCGCCTTCGATCGTGGCTTTTTCAAGATGTTCGAGGCAGTGGAGGACGATGTCTGCACGCTGAGCGGTCGATCTCTGCTGACCTCTGGGAGATGGACAGATGCGCTGACAAGCCTCTCGAGCTCGTATACGTCGCCCGGGATAGACTTGACGGACAGCGGCTGGGCGTCGCGTCAGTCTCGATTACTACTCGAACCTCACTATGAGGGAAAAGGGCTCACCGTGATGTGACTCCAGCGCGCATCATCCAACGAGCCTGTTGGAGAGGGGGACAGCCTAACATCCCACAATTGTGGCTTCTTGGAGGCAGTAAACGGGTTGGGGATGGCCTGCCGCCTGCGGTACCGCGATGATTTGTAGAGCCACAGTATTACTATGCCAACGAGCATAGAGAGTGCGAGCGAGACGACTACTGGGATGACGACACGCGTGACGGTATTGGAGTCGTAATGCGATGATCCTGCGGACGGATCTGAGGGACCGGAATCACTGGAGCTGCCTGAGGACGAGCTGCCCCCTGGCCCGCTAACGATGGCGGGGCCGGCTGCCATGTTATCACGGTTGTTCTGAGAGACAGTTAATATCTGTGAGAACGATGAAGATGTGATTACTGACGAGGTGGACTGTCGAGGGACGTCTACGCGAGAGTAAAGACGGCTCGTTCATGTACATGATGTTCAACGCGCAAGGTGTGCTGCGTGCTTTGGGTATGCCGGTGCCGAGGTGAGCTGTCTCTCCTTCATCGCAAGAAAGCTGGAGTGGAGACAGGGGCGCGTCGTGGAATGCAGAAGCAATCTTGGACTCGAGAGGGGCGGAGATCGAGGGTCGAGGCACGGTGTAGTAGTGAGGAGTGTAGAGAGGGTGGGTAAGCACAGGCACAGCGGCATGGTGCCATATTTAAGGCTGGCGGCTATGCATCTGCTTCGCTTGCGCTGGGCAAGGACATGTGTCTGTGCATCTTTCAAGTTAACTGTGCCAGTGCTTAGGCCTCAGGGTCCGATCCGCTGCGGCGGAAGACTCGCGGAATCGGGCGTCAGGCGTCATGATTCGAAGTCATAGTCATACCGAGTCATTCTGATTTCGGTCGCACCAATCGTTGTTAGCGGGGGTATTAACGCTTGGCGGTGCATCGTAAAATTCTCCTGTTGAAAGAGATATCAGCACTGTCCGGAGGAATCATCAAAAGCCTTCACCTTCGAGGCTGCTTGCTATAATGTCCCGATTTTGCGATGCAGCATCAAGACGAGCCTGTGTGGTGGCCGCTCGCCCAGCGTGGGCGGAGGGTTCTCCCAACGCGCTCGAGTCCAGCCTCTGCCTGCGCACTATGATGACCACGTTCGTTCGCCACTCATCCGCAGTGACGACCATCGAGTCACTGCGCAACTCGTGGAGGCCCATGAGCGCTGCTACTGGTGCGTCTAAGCGCAGTTATTGCGGGGCGGCGTTTCACCATGCACCGAGCTACAAACAGCGAAGTCATAGCCTCGTACACTTCTGCTTGTCGGGGAAGATTTGACCGCATGTGAATACTAGACCCGTGATGTCGACAAGAGGACTACCCGTGTCCGGCCGCTTAGGGGAATAGGCTAGGAGTCAATTCGTCGGTGGCGAACAGAGTCATTCCGCGGACCCGAGGCTCGCCGGAATGGTTGGAGGTGGTTAGGGTAGTCGGCGCCAGTAGCAGATGCCGTCGTCCATAGATGTTGCTGGTTCGTACACAGGAGAGTTGAACAGTAGATCTACTTGAGAGATGATAGATTGGCGCCCACAACGTCCTGTTGAATCGAGACGTCTTCGCTGCAACTTCGTCTTGCTTCTTCCGACCGCGGAGCTCGCGGTCTCGATGAAGACCAGAATTGGTGGCTATCGCGCACCGGTCGGAGTCCTGATGAACGATTTTGAAATAACAACATCTACGCAGAGCGGCGTCTGGTGAAAGGCATAACGGCCGTTCTGCGCGAGTGTTGTTCTGTGGAATGCTTAAATACCGACCTCAGGAATGGGATGTCCTGCAGATATAAGCTGATGAGTTGAGGTGAGCTACTCCGTGCTCGTGAAGGAATGCTAGCCCTTTGGCCAGATCACGGCTGAGCTGAACGAACCTGCCACGAAGTACACCGCCGTCAGCGTAAAATTCGAGTGCCTCGTCGATGGAGCTTCTCCTCGGAAATATGAGGTACTTCCCCACACTTGTTCTAATTGTTTTGAGTAAAGTGATGACGTGCTCGGATGGCGGCTTTATCGTGAGGAGAAATTCGAGGATCTTCAGCTCGTTCGATTTGTCGCCGATTCGTTTTGCGATGAATTCCGTCCCGCTGGAGTCTCCTACACGACGTATAGTACGTACGTGAGGTGGTAACTGCAAAATGTTTGTCAGTGAGAGCTCTCAAAGCATTCAGTTCCCCGTCGCTCAAACCTTGTACAACAGTTCCCATGTGCCCCCACACTCAAAATGATCAGGTACCAACTCGTATCCTTCCGCTCCGAACTCGTCGCTTTCATCACTGCCATTAACATCTTGGCCATTGTCAGATCGCCCTTCCGTCCCATCAGTGCGAGTGCGCCCGGTGCTTTTCTTTAAATTGAACCGCGGCCATTTCTGATTTCGAATGCTGGTGTTGAGATCTTCGACCTTGGAAGCCACGCCTGCAAATCTATCATCGTTTTCTCCCTCCAGGTAAGATGCCAGATTGTACAGTTCGAATGCAAATTGAAGCCTTTCGCCTTTGTTAGACATGCGAAATCGGTCTTCCATGTAGTGAACCTAAAAAAGGACAGCAACTCAGGCTTCAGGTTCACTGAGATGAGAGTTCGCTCGCATACCTTCGATGAAACCTTGTCTTGATAAAGAATACAGCGTTCTGCGTAACCCTCTCCAGTGAAATAAACGGCCATTAACACAAATGTCCTCTTCGGAGACTCCTCCGCTTTGTCGTCCAAAATTATGTTGGCGAGACGAACAGCAGATACTTTGACACTTACAACCTCCAGGAGACCTTTTCTGAGAGAAACGTGTCTAGGTAAACCGCAAATTGATATAAGAGAATTCCGTTGGCATCAACGTTGTTGAATTCCCTCCGTTGGTGTTGCCACATTGAACCATTGTTGGCATTGAACGCAACCTGCAGCAAGTGGCTCAATTCGAACCATTCACGATCGGTAGAGTGAAGATCTGTTCGGGACTCTGAACCGAAATTGGCATAGTTCTTTGCAAAGATTGTCGCAAGCTCTTCTTCTGTCTTCAATGAAAGTCAGAAGTCAAGGGGCGAGACAAGCAGGAAAACAACGAACATAATCAGCCATACGTCGTTTGTTGCTCAACAGCGCTTTGTATTCCTCGACGAAATGGGGAAGCTGGTGTGTAGATGCTTCAGTAGGATCCATGGCGGTTCAACAATCAGGCGGCAGCGACGAGTGCAGGAAAGGGTTGCGTCAGATTCCAGAGGATCTGTTATAGGCCCGGAAGCGAGATCGGAGTTACAAAACACCTCGCAGGTGTCGATCGCCCGCACACACTCCTCTCGAGTCTCGCCCCTCTCTTTTCGATTTATGAGACTCGAACACAATTGCGGTATCAAAATGGAGCTCACGGCTGCTGCATATCTTCCACTAGGTTCCTGCTGGTGTAGCGACTTCTGCTCACAGAACGCACGCCAATAAGAAGGTTGTACCGCATTTGAAGTATTTCTCTGCTCTGCGCTCTCCATTCTCACGCCGAAAGCCATGAATCTCGGACGAATAACATTATGCAGACTAGTGACACCACTCATTTCTCGTTGCTCGTTGCATTCACTGAAAGATCGTACCCGGGTTAGCTCGGCCAACGTGGCCAGCGGAAGCACGCCCAGAGAATGCTCCCGTAGATCACAGCACACTGAGCACAGGCCACGGCCGCTGGGAACGCAAAGCCTAACGCATCTCATGCGTTCGTCACGCTCGCTCGGGAGATACAGATACGACAGAAGGTGCAAGGTCCAGCGATAGGGAGACGGTGCGGATACCTGGCCGGCCGGGCTTCTGACAGGTACGCGCCCGCGGGCGTGCTGGATGCGGCGTCGAGAACAGAAGGACAGGCGTGGCGCTGAGCATATCAAGGATTAGAGTTTGTGCCCTGAAGATGTGGGCGGCTTCTGGGAGCGGTCGGCCCGTCAGTCGCGAGTTCCCCGTAGTTCTTGATTGGACGATCCTGAGAGAGTCTGGGACGCGAGAATTCGTCTTGGGATCTCTTGCATGTCAGACAGTGCGCGTGAGAGCAGTAGCAGCGCGGATTGAAACGTACTAACGCATGTTCCGGCAATATCTGCGACTATCAAAAGAACACTGTTTACAACGCATGATCCTGCAAGGGTGTGAAGCCGTCTCTGTTAGCGCGATATCGCATTGAATAGCATGAATGAAGGCCTCCGTGTCTGATACGTTATGCTGAGCTATGCCGAAACAGGCGGATTTGCCATAATCTCTTGTTGGACCGTTATTGACGGTGAAGATAGGGCGGACGTCCCCATCCTTGAGATCCAATCAGCACACTGATTCGCCGCAGCAAAAGATAGGCCTGGACAGTGATTTCGCTTCGAGGCCAATGGAACTTCGCGAAGCACCTCGACCCGTCCAGCCTACGAGCGACACGTGCAACGTGCGTGTTGCATGTCACAAGTCCAGGGTGCGAAGCCCGCAGCTGCAGGCGAATTTTCAGACGAGATATGGTTCAATTCATCAAGGAGGGCCGTCCTCTGGTATGCAATGAATGGACCTTGACGTGGGCCCGGGTCCTCCGCGCCGCTCGTTCGCTGAGTTGGATGGGATACAGCGGCTTTGTCGGAATATGCAATAGCATGAAGCATCGGGAACGCGAAGCTCGAGAACTGCAAACGTGTAAACAAATTCGCGAGATAGCTGCGGGGTGGTCTCGGAGCGATGCTGCCGCACAATGTATGACGGGCTGATGAGGGACGATCAGGGGAGGCGGTTCGTCGTCGCTAAGTAAACGTCCGCGGCGGCTGCAATAGCACGGGCCGATGAGTGAGAGGGCACCTTTGCGTTGGTGTCTTGCAGACTTATGATACGTTGAATAGGCATCGACAGTGCGGAGCTACTGCAATGATCAGCGACGTGACAAGGCTTGCATAGTCGAGCAGTTCGAACGCCAGCACAAACGCTATGCGAACATGCTAAGGACGACTGTATAAAAAGCCATCGATGACGATGGAGTGCGGAAGCAGTGAGTGGGCTTTGTTCCGAAGGCGTGCACTGTCAGACGCTGAGCAGGAAGAACAATGGATGCCAGCTCACGAGAAGAACAGTGCAGTGAGGCAGCGACCGTACGCGCGGACCTTTAACCAGGAAATTTCCGCGTAAACGGAAGCATGAATACCACCAAGCCAAGTCCGCGCATTTGAAGCAGTAGACTGAAGTGAAGGCACATACATCCCGACGCAAGAGAGGAACGGGATTAAGCATTCGGAGGCATTCAATTCCTGAAAAGGGCAATCGCATCAAGAACGTCGTCCACTGTTTTCTCATGTTCCTCTTCGCATTCCTCAGCCTCCACGGCAGGATCTGCAGCGGAAGGAGAAAAGTCCCGCCACCGTTGCACCTTCCGCAGTGTGTACTCGATATCTTCCAGTGATTCGCATTGAGTCAATTCAGCGCGGAACTTGTTCAACCACGGTCTTCGGCTACTGTTCAGGATGTCCAAAGTGAGATACTTCAGGAACAGAGAAGCGAATTGGACGGACCATTGATGATCGATGAAGTGCCTAACGTGAGTTCGCACCGTTTGAATGGTCGCTGTACCTGGATCCTCCCTGCATAAGTCGAGATATTCTCGCGATATGTCGACGGGATCAGGAAGGACGTTTGCGAAAAGACTGTCCAGACAGTGACCATCAGTGAAAAGACAGAACACATGTACGAAGGCTCTCTGCCTTACCAAGGGTTCCCGAGCAACGTCTCGCCGACCATCATGCCATCCGCTCCAGTCACTGCACGATTGGCTTCTACGTCTTTCCAGACTCGCACATTGCCATTGCTGACCACAGGTATCGTCAAGTTCTCCTTGAGCCTCTTCACCTGCTCTAGATCGGCTGCCCCCTGTCGTCTCCGTCGCGTAGAGACAGTCCGGGCATGGAGAGTTATCCAAGATGTACCTACGTTTTCGAGCCGCTGGGCAAGATCTAGAGTAGCGGACGCTGACTGACAAAGGCGCAATTTGGCAGAAACAGGAACAATCAGCGAGTGTGACCTTGAGGATACTGAGCAGCGACCACATTAATCTGAAATCACAAATTGCTTCAACGAGCGACTCACCGATACTCTGGACAAGAGGCCAATCCTTCTGGCCTAATAAATATGCCCCGTGATGGGCATCTCGCGCTGTCTCCTGAGGACAGCCGAGATTGAGATCTGCGCAGCTTGTATTCTCATAGGTTCAGGTCTTCCGTGGATCCTAGCAAAAAGCACACCTATTGCATCACATGTCCCTGCAGCTTTCGGGCAGCTTTCACCACCGTTTCCGGATCGTTTCCACAAAGCTGCACAACAACAGGTCTATCTCCCGGACCGCCGAGACCTCGCAAATGGAAGTCCAAATATTCCTGGTCGCCAAGCAGTCTCTCTGGGAGAAGCATTTGGGTGTAGACCAGGGTAGCATCGTAGCGTCGAACGAGCTTCCGGAGAGGGAGATCGCTTTGATTGACCATAGGTGCCGCTACGTTGGCAAGCACCTTTCTTGAGGGAAAGCAGTCAGACTTATACATGATTCTTAGTATCCTGGCATGTCTAGGAGATAGTGAAGCTATGGATGAGAGAAAGTTGCGCAGAGACTCCAGAGCCCTCCCAGACTCCAGTGGCCGTCATCCATGGTCACGTGGGGCATGAATACATACTATTAGTTCATCGGCGCGACGCGTTTCAAAGGTCTCATGTCGATCAATCGACGCTGCATGCAATAAATGTACAGACATTATCACTGGAAGAAACCAGAATTTGTCTAAAGGAGTGATACTACTTTCAACAGGCTCGTCGTCATGCCGGCCACTCGAAAGCTCAAAGACGAAGAGATACATGCTCTGCCGCCTGCTCAAGGTGTCCACTGAAGAGTGTGAAGTGCTGCAGTCATATCGCACTTCCTTCATACTGGTGCTTCAGAGCCGATACGTCCACGTCGTCGACCGACCCCATTGTGCCGAACCCCAATTCCGGCGGCGGACCTCCCGAACCGGGGGGTCCTTTTGCGCTGTGTGGCCTGGTCATCATCAGCGTTTTCCATTCGGTTAAGGGGGACATACGGAGTCTTGCGCGCATCTCTCGGATTGAGGTAGCTATTTGGCGTGTTGGTCAGTTGAGAGTGCCACAATGAAGGGAGCGAGTAGCCATACCCGACGGGGGCACTGAGCACTGGCAGGCACACGAAGAGAGCAAAGCATAAAACGGCTTTGGAGGAGAGCATCGCGGATGATAGGGCCAGCCAAAGAACAAAATATAAAAGGCTAGATGCAGCGTGTTAATGATCACCGACTTGTCGATAGTAAACGGCATATGCCACTCACCACTCAGTGCCTTGAAAAGACGAAGGAGAGAAGGATACGGAAAGGACGAAATAGGGCAGACTGACGCACTCACCTCTTGTACCAAGGAAGTGCGCAGCACGTATATCCCACGCTCCTCCGGCGCACAGAGGTCATCAATGATCTATACGGCGAGGTGCTCGCAAGTTCATGACAGACCGCTACGCGGATATGAACAGCCACCAATGGGACAGCAAGCACGTACCGGAAGCGAGATATATCGCTGGGAAGATCACAGTAGCCATCGCGACCGACTATTTAACAGAAGGCACGGCCTGCCAATCAGGTTGATGGAGATGTCCATTGGTCGTTGATGCATTTACGGTGCACAAGGACTCAGGAAGATGGAAAGCTAAATTAAGTTTGCTATCTACGCCGACGGGCTTGGACTTCGGTGAGTTGTGATGCGATGCATGCCAACCACCATTAGCATAATGCACGGTTTCGACATTAGTATCAGCCTTGCTGCACGATCGTGCTGATGTTGTGCTGGAATCGAGCTGTAAGATAGCATGTTTGCCATTACGTATCAAAGTCGCACTCACCCCTGGCGATGTCAGATGGTATTGCGCGCAGCTGAAGTATTCGCGAGTCCATGAACATAACGGAAATGCTACTTTCAACGTTCTTCTACAGGGAAAATGAGCAAATTGCATGCGCACACTATGCGGCATAGTTTCAGGTTCATCAATATGACCGGGAAACGAGACAACGATGGCCTTTCAACGATCAGAGGAGAGGGATACTGGTCGCGTAACTCGAACGATCAGCGCATCCACGTCATAAACTGATGTGGCCGGTGAAAACTTGGGTTTCACCGGAGCCTGCAAAGATACACACATGTTCGGTGAAACTTACTTGGGTCCGGACATGATAAGCCGGGGTAGGCAACAGCAGTCGGCAAGGTAGTAACGCTGCTAGGATGTACAGTGACATAGATGCGAGTAGTCGATACACAGCCCGTGATGTCAATCAATCAGGTACTTTCGCTTGAAGAACGCCCGCAGATGGAATATCTGCCAGAGTCCCAGGCCAACTAGAGAAATTATGGTGAACCATGCAAAGTTCTGCACACGTGCTTGAGTCGACACTATATGGCCCGGAGGTGAGACGTAGTAACAGAGGTTATGGGCATTTGCTCACTATTTGTCGATTGAAAGCGCTCCTCTCGAGTTTTGAGATAATCCAGCTCGTCGACGATCTCTTTTACTATACCCTCCAATTTGCGCATCTCGGTCTCCAGTCCGGAGAGAGACTCTTGATTAGCAATAGCACTGGCAAAACCATCAGTGCAATGTCTCAGAGGCTAACTGTAGAAACTGACTTGTAGTCCACAGCATCAGCACCGATATCAATGTCTAGGTCAATTACTCGTGACCGTGGCTTTGCCTCGACAGGACCTCCCGCTTTTCATGAAGTCAGTCCGCCAATTCTCACCGTAATGGCATAATTCTCACCTGACTTGTCCGGGTCCAAGTAGTTCTTGAAACAAACACCCACGTCCTCTTCTGAATGTGCCGTGATCGCGAACCGCTTCTCGCCAGATATGTTCTTCTTGCTCAGGTACACGTTCCTGTTCGGACCTGAGTCGAGGATTTCGATATCGACACGCTGGTGGTCTCCCGGTCCCACATTCGCGGTCACAATGACTAAGGCACCAGGATGGGCGGCATTCCAAATGCACTTCGGTGAAGGAAAACGGCTCGCCTGTAGAGCGAACTTGATGGCATGAGTAGGATGGCAGAGCAGGAGGAGTACAGCGGCGAGCAGCAAGAAAGACGAGCTGGCCGTTCGTGATTGCGAGCGCCGAAACTCAGGAAACATGTTGTGGACCGAACAAGCTGAAATAGCGGGTAAAGCGAGTGCGGGAGCAGCTCTGCGTGCAGAGCAGGTTGATAGTGACCAGAATAGAAGCGTGTCACTGGGTCGACGCTGGCGGCTATTACTAGCACACGAGTTTCTTGCTCTAATTTCGACTCACAAGCGTCTACATTTGTCTGAACGCATGTGCCTTGCTTCAAGTACCGCGCTTTCTTTTGATCTCGCATGTAACTCGTGTACTCTAGTGTCTGTAATTCCCATGAACAGATAATCTTGCCGGAAATTAAAGTTTGTGTCAAGGACGCGCTCGCGACTTGGTTTTTACCATTCATGATATTGTGACCATGTCTGGCTCCTGCTCGTCGCAAATCATTGTTACGTCCTTGCTACCGCTGCTTCAATCCGCTCGTTTCGGGGCGCCGATAGGCGAACCAGAAGCGTGCACTTTTTGATCTCTGAAATATCCAAAGCGTTTGTAGGCTGGCTTAAGCCAGACAGATTCATCAATGTACCCTCGAACAAAATTTTCAGCTATATAGTTCTTCCAGAAGCTGGTTGTGGTCCAGAAAGCCCATGTCTCATTGTCGAATTCGGGGACTGGATGTTATCTCACCCTCAAGCTATTATAACGCGAAGGCAATGCAGTGGCAGCTGGTACGCGCTTCCCCTTGTCATCGATTCTTCACGCGTCTGCATTTGAATATGCTCGCCGGACGAGGGTCAGAAATCATGCTCAGTATCCAGGACATACCCGACAATAACAAGGGAATTGTTGCGATCCGCGCGATTTCAAATGGAGAGAAGATATGATTCTGTTCAAATCGCCACTCTTTACGGTACAGTCAGAGGCTCGAAGCGATGCAGAAGAAAGTAAACACCTACCTCTCGCCAACTGTCATCGTCACGGGCAAACTCCTTCCATCCTGGAAATGCTCTTCCACGTTGCGACCACACTCCGAATAATCGCCTTTTTGTTGGCTTAGCAGAACTGTTCTAAGTTTGCTCTAGATTTAACTGGTCTGTTGTTCTGAGCGTCAACAATCGTTGAAACGAAGGGCATGGCAAACTCAATTTCTGCGGAGGGTGAGGGCAGTACTGTAACATAGTAAATTGTCTGTGGCCCACATACGGGATTACATTCACGAATCACCATTCTCTCAAGCACCCGTCTGGCCCATTCCACATTGCATTGATCCAAGGCTTCTTACGACTGTAGCGTTCGGCATACTCGCGGACCAATTTCTCGTGAATCTTAATTCCGAGGCCGGGCCCTGTGCTATGTCAGATCATGCCCCCGGATAGCTTACGGGAGCACACAGACCTTGCAATACTTCAACGTGTCCGTCTTTGATAGCAAAGATCGATGGGTCGACAAGATACGTGAGGAGGTCGGCTCCTTCGTTGTAGTGCATCTGGGAAGCTGTTCATTTTGTGTTGAAGCAGATCACTAGTTGATGACATGCCTGTAGGCTCAGCTCTTGAATGAAGACTGTAATCGGGATGTGATGATTCAGTTAATTCGGCGACCACTCAGCGAGGGTGTGCTTACAATTAGGCGAGGCAATGTCCACTTGCATGCACGCTGCAAGCGCGATTGGACCCAGAGGACAGTGCGGGGCTAACGCCACGTCATATGTCTCAGTGAGCGAGGCAATTCTATGCATTTCGCTGATGCCGCCACAATGTGCCACCTAAGGTGGGCCCGTCGAGTTCAGTGACACTTGTTTGCAACGAACATCTGATGACCGGATAGCGTAGGATTGCTCACATCCGGCTGAGCGATATCGATGGCTCGGGCTTCAAGGTATGGCCTAAAGTCGCTTCTGCCGTACAAACGCTCACCCAGTGCGATAGGTGTGGATACTAACGCCGAGAGGTCGGCGATCTCTTGCGGCTGCGTGGGGAGGAGAGGTTCTGTTGGGGTACATGATCTTAGTGTTTTCATGCGTTTGCCCAGCAAGCGTCATTAGTACCTTCGATAAAGAGCGGCTGAAGCGGTTCTAAGAGCTTTGCAAGTTGCTTTGCCATGCCCTTGTGCACGCGTCCGTGGAAATCGACACCGACGTCCAGTCCCAGTGTTTTCACGTCGCTGACTCGTGCCACGGTTTCCTTAAGCAGTTCTGGGGAATCTATCCATGCCATCGCCTCTTTACGTGGACTGATGTGAGTGTAAAGCCCATCGAGTCAAGAGCCAGGACTAACCTGTGCCGTTCATCTTCACAGCTGTAAAGCCCTGCTGCTTGCGACTCTTCGCACCCTCAATCACAGCATGAGGCTTGTCCCCGCCGATCCAGCCGTATACCTTCAGGCGATCGCGGACCTTGCCCCCAAGTAGCTGCCAGACTGGCACGTCCAGCTTTTTGCCTTTGATATCCCACAGGGCGATATCCAAGCCTGACAGTGCGGACTGGATCGTGACATCAGCAGCGATTCTACGGTAGATCGGCTGCTATGTTACTCACCATCAATACGGGGCCGCCTCTGTAAAATCTTGCTCGATAAGCATGCTGCCAGATGTCTTGGATTTTATCGGCATCCCAACCGACGAATCGTTCGATCAGGTCCTTGAAGGCTCCTTCGACTGCTTCGGTATGTCCCTCCAATGTACCTTCGCCCCATCCAACGATCCCTCCTTCGGTCTCAACTCTCACGAAGAGCCAGCGAGGAGGCACTCTGAAAACCTTCGGAGTTGTTAGATCGTCTCTGCGCGATGTAGTCCCTTTCGTCGAGTCTACATACCTCTATGCTCTTGATCGTGCTTGGGGCCATGACACGGTGTTTCTGGAGCCATTAACGCTGCTCCAGCCTGGTCTTATATTCTCGCGCGATGCATGCCTGGGAAACAAATGGCACCGGACCAGATGTACGAACTTCGGTCACCTGCACTGAGATAGTGAAAAGCCCATTTTTTACAGTTACATATGCATGCTATATCTGGTTTGGTATTTTCTTTTTAAAACATGTATTTGCATCTGTTGCATTTGGTATAGCATATTCCAAGTTTGGCCCTTGACTTGCTACAGTGACAAATTGGCATCATATATTTTATTTACATCTCCAGCAAGAATTCAAAATAATGTGCATGATATAATGCAACATAGCAGATTCATCGCAAAGTGGTCTCTCGCCCCTCAGATAACAGCATGTAGAAACACATTTTGAGCAGTGCCACATTCTGTAGGCAATATTTACAATTTGTACATGAAACATGGATATAATATGTGACATTACTTTGCCACCATTGCAATTTGAATGCTAAATTTGCAATATACAATACTGCAGGCAACAGAAACAAATCCATTCTCTAAAGGTAAAATACCAAACCAGATTTGGCATGCACATTTTACTGTGAAAAATGGCTCCATGTCTGAGGTGTGATCCGGGCCGTACATTCTCGTTGGCACGGAGAGCCGCTGCCGACGGAGTTGAACACAGGGACGAGAAAGTTTTCCAGGATTGCCCTGTAGTACTGCTGAGGTTGCAAGAGCATATACACCTTCGTAGAGGACTGTGTCGGACTAGAAGCTACGAGTGCTATTTATTTGCTTGTGCTGTAGTTACGAGAATCGTAACGGGAGAAAAGAAAAGACATCAATCGAATTGAAGTCCCACGTGTCAATGTGATAAACGCACTAATAGGTGGCGCAAACGATTTGCACCTCTCCGTCTTACTACCTCCTCTACATCTACCCTCCCAATATAACGCAGCGGCCGTCAATCTAACAACATGACTGATGCGGGTGAGATCCAATGTTCTCCAAAAGCCCTACTCTGTTGAGTACTGAGTTCGGATTGTCCAGGATTCTTCAAGGGTACTTCAGCGGATCAAGACCGTAGGTTCTCGGACAAGGAGCTCAAACTCCTCAAATCCATGAAGTTCCCGACAGACTTTGAGAAGAAGGTAGTACATCAGCCTTACATCATGCATTGTTGTCCTCAACAATTAGCAAAGGTTGACATGCGTAAAGTAAACTTGACTGTCATCCGTCCATGGGTGGTGAAGAAGATCATCGAGCTGGTGGGTTTTGAAGATGAGGTCGTCGTGGAATATGCGATGGGTTTGCTTGAGGACGATTCGCAACCGGTATGTGTAACTCATGGATTTGTAAAGATAGCCCTAAACTCATGTTGCCCAGACGCCAGATCCGAGAAGAATGCAAATCAATCTGACAGGCTTTCTCACAAACCACACGCCCACATTCATGTCTGCCCTCTGGAAACTACTTGTTGAGGCGCAGGAGTCTCCCGCAGGCGTTCCACGCACATTCGTAGAGGAGAAAAAGGAAGAGATGCGCCAGGCCAAAATGGGAGATACGCGCGCCATCGAGGAGCGCGACAGGCGTGCACGGCTGGACGAAATACGAGAGAGTGAGCGGGAAGCGAGGACAGAGGGGAGAGGTCGCGGACGAGGCAGGGGCCGTGGACGGGGAGGGTTCGATGACGACAGAGGGGGCAGACCGCGGGACAATGGGTGGGGCGGAAGAGGAGGGGTGAGTTCTATGCCATTATAACTTTTTCTCGTCTTTTAAATTGGGTTTATCTTCTCATCAGCGTCCTCCTCGTCGGCGTACACCATCACGATCTCCCCCGCCGCGCTCTCCCCCGCCGCGCTCTCCCCCTCCTCGCCGTCGGCGTTCGAGCTCACGGACTCCCCCATATAGCACCCGGAGTTCTCGCTCACGCTCAAATTCTCCTCCTCCTCACCGTCTGCGTTCCCCTCGCGCCCGCTCTCCATCCCGCACTCCGCCTTCGCGTGCTCTCGACAGGGACACTCCTTCTCTCCGCCGGCGCTCGCCGCCCACTCGCTCCCTCTCTCGCTCTCCTCCACCCCGCCGGCGTGCGCGTTCCCCGTCCATCACACCTCCGCCGCGTGATCGTGACCGTGATCGCCGCCTCAGGGATAGGGGTTCGCGGAGCCCACCGCCACGCAGACGGCGCCTCACGCCCCCTTCGCGATCTCGCAGCCCACCCTATCGTGGCGGTTATGGGCGGCGCAGAAGCATCAGCAGGAGTAGGAGCCGATCGGTCCCGCCTCCTCCTGACAGGAGGCGTTCCAGACGTAGTCCGAGCTATTCGAGGGAGCGGTCTCCGCCGCGGCGGAGGAGGGAACGCTCGAGAGATATGAGCGTTAAACGCGACCGACGGAGGAAGAGCGATAATCGCAACCAGAGCAGATCCAGGAGCAGCAGCAGGGACAGGACCTTGGGTACGGACAGTCGCAGACAGGACAGAGACGATAAGACGGGCACGGATGCAGAGCTGCGGGGCGCGAAAAGTGACCAAGTGGCCGAGAATGGCGAACTCAAGATCAAAGGCCAGGCTGCGGTGGAGAAGCGAAAAAGTAAATGGGAGGAGCAGGCAAGGCCGCAGGTGAGTGCCGTCTTATAAGTGGCATATGCAGTATACTCATATTTTTTGTCAAGCCTTCTATCGAGCAGAGTGAGCTCGAGAAGAGGGAGAGCGAGCTCAAGGAGAAGGCACTGCGAAACAAGGTTGTCAGAACCCGTAAGGGCAGTACGAATCCCTCGGGTTCGAGCTAAGCAGGCGTCCTAAGATGGAGTTGTTGAGCGAATGATGAGGACTCGTATGATTCCGTGGCCCGAAAAGTGTTCCCTCGCTTACGTTTTTCTCGGTTGCTCTACTAGAATGGCTGCTCGCACTATCTGTGTCGAATGATCCGAGTTGACTGCATGTACTTCCGTTTCTGTGCCTGCATCTCTGTTTGATGTGTAAATCTAATATATGTTGGTGAAATACAGCGACAGATGCTGCCGACGTGCAACTATCGGTGCGTTGTTTCGCATGGAGGCTCGGGATCGTCGGCGATGGTATTACCGTGGTTCATTCACAATAACGACAGTGCGATCTCCCTGAGGGCCCGTGATTCTGACATTCAGGCGCGCAAGGGGCAGCACTTAGCGAGATTCAAGACACCGGAAGCATGGGTGGGCCTGTGATTCCACCAGAAACATCAGCAAAAGTGTCATCAGCAAAAAGCGCGCGCCAATATATTGTATTGTGTGTGATTGTGACCGTAAACGAGATGGCGTGGATTTAACAAGGTTTGCAATCGGTTGCATTGCCAAGCAATTACATACAATGTAGGTGATGGATAGTATTTAGTCACCGGAAGGTATGAGGAGTTGTATGCAAATGCAAATCATCGCCAATACTTTATGTCAATTTATTGACAATATAATTCCAGACATATGTACAACTGTCAGAATATAATTCATTTCATTGTCCACTGCCGCAGACACATCAAGTGATGCACTGTGAATGTGGTTCAAGACAGTGACTTGGACTTGAAACCAGATACAATGCATGAACAAGATGAAGCTGTAGAAACTCATCTACATGACAGAAAAGACCTCTGCTATTTTCCAGAGATTACTTTAAGCTCTTTGTCTTTGTGGTCACTTATGCAATTATGCGGCCGTCACAGTGTCTTCTAAGTCAGCACAGCGCCTTGAATTAGCCTCGCGTGCACAACAAATTAGGAAGGTGTCTCTCCATATACGGTAAGTCGTCAAGTTACATCACTAGCTCCGAGATTCAAGCTCCGACACACGTCGTTTATATAAATGCATCACTTGCATCCCCAGGTTACTTTTCTTTGCACTCTTCCATTGCTATCGACAACTACACAGACAGACATCAAACGGCGATGCTAAGGGTCGACACAGTGAGCTTTGGTTCATGTTGTGGAATCGCTTAGAAAGGGACTATGTGCGCTAACGTACTGATTCTTAGAGTGAAGTTCGAGCCCAGTGCGAGGAATGAATACTGAACGCTGAGATTGAATGCTTGCGCTTGCTTACTAAGCAGATGGACGAGGAAAGAGACGCGCTGTACCTTTCATACAGCATCGCGTCTCGACATCATCTCGCTATCTGCTCGTCCTCGTTTTTCTCACCACTGCTTTTTTTTCGCACCCTCTGTGCCTGTCCCCAGACAACAGGACCCAAGGAGTCCTTCGCCAGGAACTTCAGCGGAAGCTATCGAGCTTGAAAACGACAAGCGCAATGCACGCAATGCGTCTAGAGCAGACCGGCGCGACCATGGCGATGCAGCTGTTTCGGAAGACGAACATCTGCTTTATCTCGACGGCAATGAGCTTTTCTGCTGGTGCTGGGTCGCCCGAGGCCACTTGTAAAGATCATGCCTTCAACCATGCCAACGCTATCCAGCTTGCTGAGGCTATTCATTACCTGTTCCCAACCTTGAAAGCTCCGTGGAGGCTTACCAATGCGCATATACCCATCGAAGAGGTTAAATTTCCACCAGACATCAAGAGCTTGTCTGACTAGAAGCCTCGTACGCATCTTCTTCTCTAAGCGATTCCTTGCACTCATGAAGTCTCGTGCGACGCAGACTCGTTCCTCTCCGGTTCAAGATCAAGTTCCGCGAGCATGCATTCAACCTGTGCACCCTCATGGCATCGCTGCGCGCATCAGCCGAGGTGCTCTCTGAGAGCGCGATCCTGCGCACATTGCTCGCGAAGGAGGACTGATCGAAGAGATGTACATAATCATGGCTGCGACACTCAGCGTGTCACTGAAGGCGGGTGACAAATTCGGGTGAGACTATTGTGACAAGGATGGAAAGGCGGGGCTCTGGGAGGGTACGCCGCACAAATTCTACAAGACGTTTGCGAGCGACAAGTATGTGGTGTGTGGGAGCGACTCTCGGTCCGTTGCCCTTTGTTGACTGAGTGTGTAGCCTCCAGACTTGTTCTCGCTCATCCATGACCTGTGAGCATGGTGGAACAGGTAATTTAATCATTCGCTCAGCATTGTGATGCTAACAGCTGCCGCATAGGGAAACATTCGCAGTCCAGAGCAACGACTTCGTGATGACTGGCATCTGCGTTTACAAATGAACAGGGCCATTGACATTCAATCTCATCATGCAAAGTTGTTGCGACCACGTTAACACCACAGTGTGCTCATTCTTAGACAATGGCAATGACGATGACGATGTGGGGATTAAGACCAACACGGCAGGATTTGTGTCCGGTAAATGTGTACTCTCTTGTTGTGTTGCGCTTGCAGATTGGTCGCAATGGAGTCTCTGAATTGTATTGTACTAGTGAATAGCAAATAATATGTTGTAACCGTATGTTACTCGTTCACCCACATAGTGCCCATATAAATTCCCAGCCAATTCGATGAATAATTGTGTCTAAATTGTAATCGCTTCGCATAGCTCCTGAGACATTTGAAAGCTCTCAGCGGACACGACATGCGATTATAATCGATTGAGAACATCTCAACCGACCTGATGATGAATTGCACATGTCATGACCGGTCCGATACGCCATTGTATGTGTCCGATGAGTGATCACATTGACTCATAGACTCAATATATGCCCGCTCAACTGGTCAACGTTATTGTGTCAATTAGAATTATTGTGTCTAATATATAACATGTTATTCATATATATGAGAGCGCGCTTTTCGCTGATGGTCGATTTCACGCGAGGCCCTCGCAAGCGCTGGTGACCCTCATAAGCACACGCAAGCCTTGCAGGTTACTTGCAAGGGGACTGCAAGGCTCGTTCGGACATTGCGAGAGGGCCACAAGCCTGGCAAAAAATTGCCAGGCTTGTGCAACACTTGCGCTACCCGAGCGAGCCTTGTTTTATCTTATAAGGGTCATATATGTCTGCCGAGGCTCTTGTAGGGTTGGCCATCGGTCTCGGAGGGACTCCGAGCTAGAAATTATTGATACACTCTGAGGCCCTTCTACCGGCAAGTGAAGGTCCATGAATGATGTTATAAATTACTATAGATCAATATACATTTGTATCCGTCCTCTCACAAAGCAGCCAGGCAGAGGGGTCAAGGAATAGCCTCGTTGGCCATGCAGCTCAGCAAGTACCAATCCAGACCCGCATTTGTGAAGCATTCTAAGATTAATATTGTCAGCGTGAAGTTCAGGACCAGGAAGAGGAAGAGGAATGAGAGCTGGGCTGAACGGTTGCTTACTAAGCAGGTGGCGAAGAAGAGACGTGCTCATCTGACATACGCGCTGTGTCTCTTCTCCCCGCCATGATCTCACTACCTGCTCGCCTCGCAGAGTCTTTGTTTCGAGCTGTTCTTCGCTGTGTTTTTATCATTACTCATTTCATTACACCCATACCATACCTGAGAGTACCTCGACCCAGGAACAAGGCTGCAGGGCACTGGAGGGAAGTCCACTCAAGGCTGCGCTCCAGCAGCAACTATCGAACGTGTAAATGAGGAGCGCACTACACTCAACGCATCCAGGGCGAACGGGCGTGCACTTGGCGGTGAGACTGTTTCGGAAGATGAGTATTCCTTCAACTATGAGGGCAACGAACTTCTTGCTGGCACCGAGTTGACAGAGAATGCCGCTGAGACCCCTACCGTGAACCTTGCTAATGCAGCCCGGCTTATGGGATTTATTCGTGGCATGTTTTTCAATCCTTGCGAGAGGCTTTCTTGAAGGTCATGTGGGTGCTTACCAGCGCATATACCCACTTAAGAAGTCAAGCACATGTCGAGCTCGTCGAGCAGGAGCTTTTTCTCCATGGCACGAGCATTCTTCCAGCTTAGTTGGGGATCCTGGCTTGAAGATCCAACCGACCTCCCTCAAACTCGCTTTGACACCAATCCATATCCTACTTACAATTGCAACGTCCGAAGAATGCCCCCGTGCTGGCAACGACTGCACCCACGCTGGTGACAAATGCTCTCGTTCGGCGTCAAACGCCACACGCCATTTCGCGACAGTAAACGGCTTACGGTCTCTGAGCCGTCCTGTCTTATATGTGCATGGACGGGCTACCGACATTATATATGCATGCATACAGTCATCCGCAGTGGCTGACCATCCTTATGCGTCCTTGTTGATGGGTGCCTGCTCGTTAATGCTGACCACCAAACTCATGCATCCTTTGGAACCTCGCCGGCCATTGAGCTGTGCATCATCGGCCCAAAGGAAACCCTCACCGTTGTTGTTTTTCTGTGAGTCCACCGAGTCTTTGCCAGACATCCGGCATGCATGCATTCGTGAATGTATCTTGATGCCATACAATGCAGCTGCTTTCTGGACTGTTCTGCGACATCATTCCCTTCTTGACCCACCGTTGAGAATGTCAGCCCACCTGGCAAAGTTTTGTCGTGCAGAACTCTTGCTGCAAAGATGAAGCAGCCCAGGTCACTGAAGTTGTGAGTCCTTCATCTACGGAAAATATCAGAACATTTTGCGTGTCATTTAAAATTCATCCATTGGTGCGTTTCTCTACCTCGTTCATCGAATCGTCTCTTCGTATCATCCGTTAGAGCGTTTTCTCTTACTCGTTCATTGGGAGCAGGCCATCCCTTTCATATCATGGAGTGCACATCCATCCCGCATTATCTATCGGAGCATTTTTCCATGTCATCCATTCACAGGCGCGTACTTTCGGGATCATAGGAGTGTTTCTCCTCCCGTCACTGGCATACCTTCCACATTGTCTGTTTGCAGGCACATACCTTCGGGATCGTCTGAGCATTTCTTCTCCCGTTTCTCAGCATATGTTCAGTGTCATCTACTCAGAGGTGTGTGCCTTCGGAATCGTCGAGGTGTTTCTCCTCCCGTTTACGCATATGTTCTGCATCGTCCATTTACAGGCACGTGCCTTGGGATTGTCGGAGCATTTCTCTTCCCACTTTCAGCGTGTGCTCTGCATCGTCCCTTCATAGACGCATGCCTTTGGGGTCATTGGAGCTTGTCCAGCACTTGATGACGTGTCTCTCGTGTATTATTATTGTACCATGTATTGCCTGCTACTAGTAAATAAAAATATACAAACACTATTAACAATGGCCTTGCGAGCCTGAGAATTGTAATATAAGGCTTTGCAAGCCTGGCCATTCTCGCAAGCCTCGCAGTAACCTCGCAAACCTCACGGTAACCTTGCAATGCCATGCAACAAATTGAGGTCGAAAACCTGCAGCTGGCAAGTGAGGTACAAGCCTTGTAGGGCTTGCGAGGCCTTGCAAGGGCCTCACGCGATTTTGACACTTTTGCTGATGAACATCGTGAACACAACGTGATTACAGTCACAATGATGTGACTAAGGTTTCCATGGAACCTATGGTGATAATAGCTTGAATATTGCTGAAATGACATCCAGATAATTCCTGTGTGATTTAATGAGAGAGTTGCTGGTTACATTTTAAATTAAATCAGCTTTCTCATTCGTGAAAACACCTAGACATCATGGCATCGTTAGTCGGTGAGCTTGGCATACCCGTTCCAGGTGGCAAGCCAGTTAGCTCGCACTGCGAGTAGCACCGCGGATACCGTCCGCCGCTTCCCTAATGTAGATATCCGTAGATCAAGATGATAAGGCCTGTCGCGGCCACTGATGATGTTGGGGCCACACGTCGGCATCATCCGACTGCTGTGGCATGCCCCTGGTGCTTCTTCTCCCACTGCCACATCAGCGTCGTTCCACACAGCGACGACGATCCGCCTGCTGTACACCCACCAAAATATCTCATTTTTTTCTATTGGTTCATCTTTATAAGTTAACCTCATAGTGTTACTTATGAACATCATGGTTTACGAGATAATGTATTTCTTACATAGTGCACTATTGTGCTTTCTACTATATATACGGATTTCTATTGCATGTATTTAGCAATGTAAGCAGTTCAGGATACAAGCTAATATACTATGCAATATTCCCATGCCTCCATGAAGACTTAGACATTCGCTGCAGCATCATCACTAGTACTAGAAGATACTTGAGCCAGTAAATTCTTGTCTGAAGCCACCAAGGCTTGAGCACGAGGCTTTCTAGGGCCTCTCTTCTTTCCCTTGTCAGAGTGTTGCTTCCTCTCCTTTGTATGCACAGTAATGGCCAATCCATCAATCGCGGTAACAATGTTGATGGCATCCATGAAAGGCCCAGCAACTTGTGCGGTAGCATGTGTGATGGCGGTGGCATGAGGAGCGACGAGGGCAGGAAGTGAAGTGCCAATGACATCAGGAGTAATGAGGACAGCTGATGTCCATGTTAACATAGAAGGATTTACATACTTCAGAGAATGCACCTGGAGCTAGCATGACATTCACACCCATTATATCATTTGACAGAACAGCATGTCCAGCCCTCACATCATTCATCGCAGTGTCATCCTCTGCAACGGTCTGTCCCAATGCAACTTGAAAACGTGCGTTACTCCATCGCTTGTATTCGTCCTTGTCCATGAGGCAGAAAGATGTTGTCCCTGATAGAAACGCTTGATACAAGATCTCCACCTCATTGCGAGAGCTGAGATCACTGGGCGAACAGAACCTGTCAAGCGGCCAGTTGATAGCGACGATGCCGTGCTTCTCTGTGATCTGCTTATCGAAGTTCTGGTATATCATGCGTGGAATTTTCGTCTTAGCAACTTCATCTACAGTGCATTCAGTGAGTAAAACTAGATTGAATTGCTTCGATACTGTACTTACTTAGTTTCTGCATAATCAACATGGTGGTCTTCTTCTTCAAGTCAATTGTTTCCTGCACATAGCTGTTGACGACACCTGAAGCACCGGTATAAGTTTTAACTGACCAGGACCAAATATATTTGACTCACCATGGGCACCCGAGAGCATCCACGCTTCCATACGCATAGCAAAGTCTGTAATCGTCGACTTCATTGCAAACTCGAAGTAGTCAGGAAGCCGTCGCGTTGTAAAGAAGATGTATGGTTTATTGTATTGATCAAGCTCAAAGCAGACAGCGAAGACCATGACTTCAGTACCAGTGTGTTCACTCAGCTTCTCAAACTGTAATTGGTGTAAGCAGGCTCAGCTTTGTCCATGCAGAATTAGTGAGGGAGAATGACTCACTTCACGCGATATGCTCTCCAAGGTCTTGTAGCATCATGATAGGCCTGGATGGGTACATTGTGTTGTGCCACCGCTTGATTCTCACATTGTTTCTGAACTTCCTCCACAGACTCCATGACATATGCCTCCTTCTCCACTTTTGTCATCATGTTCCAGTTCACTGCAAGGTTCCCCACTACTTCTGCACTTTTCTTCTTCGGCACACCCTCCGGAAGACCTGTATGTTCAGATATCAGTCATATGGACCATGTGAAGTGAAGCTGTCATACCATCATTGATGTGTTACACTTCCTGATGCAGGTATGCATTCCATCCGCTGACAGCACACTGTGTCATCTTCAGATGCGAGACTTGCAGTAGCTCACGATAGTAGTAGTTGGTATCATGGGAGCTGAACTGCTCATTGAGGGACTGTGCAAGGTCCCATACTGAGTCTCTTGCTTTAGAGAGAGCACCGGCATAAGCTTCCTTCTTTTGATGGATCCTCACCTTCAATGCGGCCTTCTCCGCTGACGTCCATGGGACCAGAGCACGTGGTTTTGACCTCGTTCTGAAGGGATGATGTACAAGGTTCATTTTCTTGCGATTTTTGCTCAGCAGATGTTGTAGAATACTATCAGTAGACTCGGCCATCGTGAAGAAAGAGCATTGCATACCAAATTTTTAGAGGATCGAAGTCTTGCCTGTATGGCATATAACTTCCTCAATGAGGGGCCCCACAGCAGTGACACATCGAACTTTGCACCGGAAACTTGCTACATCAGTTTACGAGACAACTACGAATGATATCCAGCTACAAGTTCTTATCGGATTGCCTGGAGCACTGATATAACCACCACATAAATTGCAGGTCTGTGATCGATGCTCTCCATGATGCGAGAGCAGTGATAAAGTCATTCTCTGACCATGATTTCTGAGTAGCATCGATGATATACAAGCACGCCTCAATGGAATAGCCATAGGCCTTGAGGAAGAAGTCGAGTTCAGCCCCAAGAGATGCCATGGGAACGTCCCTGCATTCACCAGGATGTCCAATTTGCATTAAAATGATCTGACCACTGAGACTTCTCTTGCACTGAAATGACCAGTCCATGGGAGCAAGTAGGTGAGGGACGAAGCTCTGCAACTGTGAAAGCATAGGAGTGGAAGGGGTGGAAGTTGTGCCAGATGACAAAGAAGCGAAGATGGGTAAGGGTGCATGCGATACCGACAGCTTGCATTGACTTCTGCCATGTGGCTCATCATTTCTGAGATGGCTGGGAGCTATCAAAAGCATAAGCCTTACTGGAGATAACAATGGCATCATCACTACTCACGCTTGAGACACCACTTTTCTTCGTTCCCACAGAGAGCATGTGTCACGGTTTTACCCAGACATATTTACTTTCATGACACAAGTCCTATATAAGTCAACTGATAACTGGATACGGAAGCGCCCACCTTCATATTGGCCTATTCAAGTGGATACTGGGATCTGTCACAAGTTAACGCTGAATACCTCGCGCACTTGACAGTGCCTACCACAGGACCACCAGAGCATCCGATCCGACCACCCAGTCATGTGACCAGATAAGGGGCTTATACCTTTAGGCTATAATTGCTACATGACAGATAGCAAACCATCTACCCTATTGGCTACATCCAATAGGACCAACACTATTGGGTCACTCAATAGTGACACCACAACAGCTCACGAAGTAACGGAGCTCCGTGTAGTATTATATAAGCCACTCATGAGAAGTGGTACCATGTTATACAATTATCTCATTAGTTATCTCATGGCCATTTGTAGATAGTTGTCATGGCGAGACCAGAACCATTACTGGTTCTGGCATTATGTTCACATGTAGGTACCAGAGGTCTCACAGTAGCACACGTGCCAGGGGTCCTGACTACATGTATATATATGCCTATGAGGAACTGGGTATCCCCAGTTCTATTCATCTATCTTATGAGGCCTACAACGGCCATACTCCTCACTTTATGTGTGATAAGGCTAGGGGCCCTTTGAGCCCCCTTTTTCTCATAATACCATCCACCACAGGCGATGGGTCACAGGACGCAGGCATCACCTTGATGCCAGTCTCTTGCCCTTCAGGGTAGGGATCACAATGCGCCATGACATTTGAATAGAACTCCATACTGCCCTCAGCAATGCGCTGCTGGCAGGGTGACCTTGGAATCCTATGCAGACCAGGCACATTTACAGCCAGAGTACCCTTTAAGGGACTGGCTTTTTGGACCTAGACAACGTCCACATAAACTGTCCAATTTACACCAGAGTACCCAATGTGGGACTGGTGATTTTCAGGGCAAAGTCATTCAGCGCAAGCCCAGCGCTTTTTCCACATTATCCCATACACCGACGTCTACCTCACCATAAGCCACTCCCTGCCTTCAACAAGGTAACAGTGCAGGTAACGCTCCCTTCGTGCCTCCATGAGGGTGAACAGCAAAGAAACTACGATGTTTCTAAGGAGTCAGAGGGGTGGGTAATATATATACAATTAGTTCGCTAGTAGACCGGTATCCTACATAGCGAATATACAAAATATCACCCAATGCGAAAGGCACCCCAATACATAAAATAATAAAGCATTATTACAAGTATTTGGACAGCGCAAATCATTCGCATTACCACCCACCTGCGGCGATACCCCTGTAGTACCATCACCGCAGACCATGCATCTGCAAAGACATTAAACTATACCTGCAGCAATACCTCTGTGTTACCATCACTGCAGAAACAGGCAGTTTCCATTACTGGTGAAATATAAGACCTTGTGCATGGCATTCTATATCCAAGATATGAGACCTCAGCACGTACATGGATGGTTTGGTCAACCACCATTATTACTACACCTACGAAACACTTCCTGGGATAACAAGTCTAGAACAAACACTACAAAGTAATAATTTGTTGACGGCATCCAAGCGCACGATAGTCTACGTGACTATTAACTGCGGGTGAACTTAAGACCCAACAAATAATTTACAAGGACACCCAGAAAAAGATTTCACCAAAAGGGAGAATAGCACCAGGATGGGGGGAACCCACTGCCATTGATTAGTCTCAGAATTACATCAAAACAGCGCATATACTATGATTTCTGTCAAATGGACTTCATTTACCACATCAATTCCAAACTCGGTATAATGAAAATTTTACTTCCACCCGCCCTCCCTTATTTTGTGCACCACAAATCTTATCACTCAGGCTGTGCACTTTGCACCCGGGGTGCAGTTCAGGCTATGCGCTTGGCACTCGGGACAAGGCCAGCAGAGGGGTGGGTAAGAGGGGATATAGCCCAGAGGGAAACGAAGGGCTACAATGTGTGTAAACAACGTGCAACACACAAGCAAGGAACTGTCCAACGGAGACCTGCAGCATAGTCTGTGGGTCCTTTCCAGTGACAGTGATGAAGCGACGTCCATCCCCGTCCCCATCCCCGAAGGGCTGGCAAAGCCAAGCCCTAATTAAACAAGTAAAGCACAGCACAGCAATTTTTTGCCAAAAGTAATGTCAAAATGGAGCAAAAAGAGACTATTGCTACCAGCAAGGGCCTGGAAAACCCATTGCGTCAAAGCACCATTTTCTAACACAAAAAAATGGCGACTTGACATCTACTTTACACTGCAAGACCACAAAAGAAAATAGTGATGCCTTTTCTGGCAATAAGATTACCACATAGGGCAATTTCTCACAATCACTGTGCAGAAAACTTGCAATGAAGTGTCAGACTCTTAGACCGAGAGCAGCCGGGAATAACTAGGCAGCTTTGAGCACCATCATCGACCTGGATAAGTCGTAAAACTATTCCATTAGGCAGCTTTGAGCGCCTCTGGACCTGAATAACGTCAATAAACTGTTCTGCATACAAGCCCACTTTTACAAAGGGAGAAAGTATAAGGCGACAACGAGTCGAACCATAAGCTGCTCACCTATAAAGAAGATGGAAGCATAAATGCACATGGACCTGAGGACATCCACAAAACTCACTCAACATTCGCTGGCCACCTACAAGACTGACGTCATAATGGAACAGGCACAGCCACCTGAACAGATCACCACCACAGATCACGGATCACGATCGATCAGGAAAGTCAATCTAGATGCCGATTACGGATTACGGCAGAACCGATACATTGGTACCATCTGGCAATAACATTCTCAACTACAAGAATGTTATCCAAGTACCTGAGCACATACTTCAAACTGCATCAACTGGCAGCTACGAGCGCCCAAGGACCTAAACATGTCCACTAAACTATTACAAATGTCACTACACCACGCCCACACCTTGCCAACCTATAAACACCCAAAACTTCTGATGGTTCACCTGGAGTTTGAACCTGAGGGGTGGGTGATGTCATTGTTTTCCCACTACAACATACCTCTTGTATCACACAAGGGTATAAACCTTAGACATGACACAAGGTGAGATGTCACAACGAGCCACTGACGATCAACCACGGATGCATCCAAGTCACGTGACCTAGACAAGCACCCATACAGATGCTCCTAGCATGTGACCTCTAACTAGCACCCAACCACGATCACCAAAGCCCACAAGGCTCAGCTACCACATGTGACACCGAGGCACCTTAGTAAGTGACACCACAATAGCTCACGGAGTGACAGAGCTCTGTGTAGTATTATATAAGCCACTCATGAGAAGTGGCACCATGTTATACAATTATCTTATTGGTTACCTCACGGCCATTTGTAGATAGTTGTCATGGCGAGACCAGAACCATTACTGGTTCTGGCATTATGTTCATATGTAGGTACCAGAGGTCCCATAGTAGCACACATGCCAGGGGTCCTGACCACATGTATATATATGCCCTTGGATGGAACTGGGTACCCCAGTTCTATTCACCTATCTTATGAGGCCTACCACGGCCATCTCCCTCATTTATATGTGAGATAAGGCTAGGGACCCTTTGAGTTCCCTTTTTCTCATAATACCATCCACCACAGGCGATGGGTCACAGGACGCAGGCATCACCTTGATGCCAGTCCCTTGCCCTTCGAGGTAGGAATCACAATGCGCCATGACAGCATGTGACACTGACACTGCAGAGGCAATGACACTCACCTGTCCAGCTTTGTCTGAGTCTCGGAGGTCTTGCTGCTTATCAAGGTGAAGAGCTATATTTCAGAGATTAGATTTAGCCAACACACTAAGGTATTGGCTTACCACCAAGCTGTGTGAGGATGTTCACCTCCAGCAAGACATCTGCAGCCTTTGGTGTCACCGGCGAGATGTCTTCAACATGACAATGCTTAGAATAGACCATGTGAAGGATAAATTCACTTACAGGGCATGAGATCTCAAAATCCTAAGAAAAGTCCACCGGTGCGGTTCACGTTTTCACCATGTGAACTGGCATGGGTTCACAGCTGTGCTGTGACTTGGCGTGTTCTCCCCCAAGCACCGGGCATTGCCTCATATGATAGCGACATGGTCACATGCCCCGCAGGGCGCATCTGCCTCCTCCTGTCTCTCGATGTCGTCAGCTACCTCTACCTCCTCCCCTGCTGCTTTGTTCTTTTCAAAGCTAGCTTAATCTCGCATATAATGACTCTGTCAGACTCTGGTGGTGACCTCACTGCTGTAATAGACCCTGTCTTGTTGGCTATGGAAGCACCGGAGATACCGAGCGAGATAGGGCCTATCAGAACCATTGCATCCTCGCTGCGAGCCGGTATGTCCCTATGATCATGGCCATGCATTGAATGGACCCTATCAGACACTCCCAAAGACTCCCAGGGCACTGTGCAGGAACAGCCAGCCAGATCAAGTTTATTGTGAGTACTACACCCGGAGCCCCCTCTCGACTGAGGCTGACGAGGGCGTATGCTCCGTAGTTGGAAGCTGAAGGTCCTGCAGCTCAAAGACGAGCTATGCAGGAGGTCCCTGCTGCTTACAGCATAAAGGCGATGCTCGTTCTACAGCTCAATGAGGACCATCATCGGCGACGCACAAAGTCAGCTTGGGATGCCCCTGAATCGACAGCAGCGCACGGTAAACTGTAAGTTTTCCATGCATTCGATCGTATCATGCACTCAGCTGTTTGAGCCCACAGCCAGAGCAGTGTCCGCTCAAGTAAGGAAATGCCGGAAATTGACCCTGAATGCTTGACGCGTGACACTAGCGACCTTTGCGACTCGTTTGGCTGGGGGCTCCATGGCGATGACAACTTCGAGGACAAAGATGCCAATGAAGACGATGGCAACGACCTACTGGACAGCGAGGACAATATGACGCCCAGCACAGGCAATCGCATGTGCATCGACCATGCCAGTAAGGTCACCACGATGGCCATCAATCGACTCATCGCTCATGAGTCACTCACAGGACAATGCAACAGCTCGAAGGATGGCTCTAGAGCATGGGTGAGTCGATCTTATTTGTGCAGTATTGAATTTCTACCGCTGTACTGATCCATTCTCGTGCCTGCAGGTCGACGCGTTCATCCTCAACACCCAACGCAAAAGCGGGCGTGTGACAGAGGGTAGTGTCCTTCGCCTCTGGAAGGTATGTGCCAATAGTATGCTATAGCTAATGTGCACAATCTCATCCTTACAGCCTCGTAGCGATGGGCTGACCAGGCCCTTACCAAGGGCATCATACCCGATGTGATCGTCGACTCTGACCATCTGATTGCATACTTGAAGTATGCCGCAACATGCAGGCTTCTCATCAGTCGAGGCTGTGAGAGAGAAAGGAACCAGAGGCTCTCTGTGATATGTCTTCCCATCCATATTTGTTGCCATTGGCCTGCTGACTCTCTCTTGACCTTCAAAGCTCATTGAAGAAGATCATGGTAATGCTCGGCCACGTGCGGAGGCAGCAGCTAGATGACGACCCTGCTCTCGATTAAACACGGCTGGCGATGACATCCCACGCACTCGACTTCTATCGAGCACTGATGGTGATGGCACAACGAGTGCACCTGGAGTATGTCTCTCATCCACTGTTTTAGAGACTCTATGAGCTGACCAGCTTGATCGCACAGTGCCGAAGATTTCGATGTCACATCCAACACAATTCTCGACTCACAGATCCTCCCGCACCACTTCGAAGAGGTCAAGAAGTCAATTTTCACGGGACTGAATCAGCGTGAGTGCAGATGTTTCTGAGTGGATTACATCAGATATGACTGATTGATGGACGGCTTTGCCACCAGTGCCGTCCATCATCAAGGCGCACTTCTCGTGGACATGGCAATGCACGACGCTCAATCGTGGTGACGAGCTCGTTAACCTACTCATATGCTGCATCCAGCCTCACCAGATCTACATATCTGACTACACCGCTGCCGACGGAAGGCGAAGTGGGCTCGGTCAGTTTGTGTTTGGTGTCCTGTTACTGTATCATGAGACGAAGGTGGCCAAGCCAGGGGTATGCTTACGATAGCACAGCCACTCATCATCATCGTGATGCGGACGCTAATAGCTTCACGTTGTGTTTGCAGCGTCAGAAACCTGACTACAACTTTGTTCTGCCTCATCGTGACCCACTGTGCTGCTCGATTGGTGTGCTCGCCATCTTGCTGCACTACATCTTCGACCGAGAGAAGATCCTTGAACAGGTTGGTGGTTGAGACTGGTCTCGTGCATTGACGTGGTGGAAGGTATGATGTGCCCTTCTGTGCTTTGTGCTCAGTGACCTGACATACAGCTTACCTGTCATTCCAGGTGCCACTTCTGTTTAGCCAGAAAGTGGGTGAACCGTGCAGCGCAGATGTGATGCAGAAGATGTACAAGATGTTCCTCCTGCCGACCAGCATCAAGTCAGCCAAGAAGATGCATCTGGCACGCCGTACTCTGCCTGGTGTTATAGAAGATATGGGGTCAGTCATCACTTGATCTGATCATGGGTGAATTGATGGTC
This sequence comes from Laetiporus sulphureus 93-53, assembly GCF_001632365.1. Taxonomy (NCBI): domain Eukaryota; kingdom Fungi; phylum Basidiomycota; class Agaricomycetes; order Polyporales; family Laetiporaceae; genus Laetiporus; species Laetiporus sulphureus. The sequence continues at coordinate 153,472 of NW_024468576.1, forward strand.
GATACATCGCACAGTGTGAACATGGACGAGATCGATGGGGTGGGCCACTGGATGGGCAACACGCGTCGTGAAATATATGCATCAAAGATCCCGATATTGGTGAGTGAATCAGACATCACTTTGCTTTCCCATGGAGTCTACAGCTCACGTAGACTGTATCTAGGCTGTGACTGCACTCACTGGCTTCTATGTAGGAGAACAGTATGGCGTGCCATGGGCGACGGTAGACGTGCCACAAGACTTGCAGAGCCAACTTTTCCCCTTCGTGGAAGAAGCCCTCGTGAGTATGGATGCCCACGAAAAGATCAACCATGGCACAGTAAACTTCCTGGAGCTTCTACAGCAGCTCCGGCCCTTCTTCTGGCGGGTGAGTGAGCACTACAGCCTTAGGATGCATCTAGCAAGTTAGCTGACCATTCTGACCATTGTTACAGGCCATGGGAGCGATCCATGAAGTGTTCCCTGAGTTGGCGCTCTTCAAGCGGATGGAGGTTCTGCAGAGCAAGCAAGCCCGACATTTCCTTGCAAGCTGGCCCGCTGCATGCCGGGTGAAGGATGCCGAGGCGCAAGATGTGATGGACACTGCCGTTGCCTTCTCGGAGAGTGCAACGCAGAGCACATTCATGTCAATCTCTATCGGTTCGCGGCAGATTGAGTCCGCTCTTTGTGAGCATTCGCAGCAGCTCGGCATCATTGCATGACACACGGCCGTGTTCTCCCCCTTGAAGCAGATATCGCAGGTGATCCTCACTCACGATGGGTCCCCGTCTCTACCTGCACGGTCACGGCAACCCCCATCTGTTATCTCAAGTGCTTCACAGCCAACACACTGCCTCTGCGGACATTCCTGCTCACCTGCCTCTCACACGACACCTCTGCTGGCTTCGGACTCTCACACGCAGGATGCACTGGAGGCTGGTCTCGATGCCAATCATCAGGATGCTGCAGCGCCTCCATCTGGTATTACTAATCAAGGTGAGAATGTTGTCGTCTCGCATGCGGCACCATCGAGTGGACGACTTTGGAACAACCACCAGGCTGGGCTGAGTGATGTGATGTGGACAGCCACTGCTCTGCAGACTGTGAATGAACTGGCGATGCTCGTGCCCTACAGCCTGGTGCATGACGGCATCTGCTACACCATTCTCCCTCTGTCCCCTGGGCCATCTCCAGCTCGTACTGCCCTTAACCCCATTCTGCCTGACGCATCTGCATTCCATGACCATCATGCTGTGCCACCCTACACATACCCTGCCATCACCAGTGCAACCTGCTCCTGGACAGCCATTCTTTCCTGGATCTGGCAACCAGATGTCGTTTGGAGCTGCTGGAAGCCAGCCACCTTGGGCAGCTACAGTTCTGTCACTGCGATATGGGAAGCCTGGGCAAAAGGCGAGCGTGTTGCGGGCGTTGGTCGCAAGCCGCCTCTGTGTGGCCTCGAGTGGCTGTGGGGTGCACAGAAGAACACGACGATGAGGAAGGGCCAGCAGCAAAGCTGGCGACCACGCAATGATGCCATGGTGCACCCCTTCAGGCTTTGGATGGTCAAGTTGTCCCCGGCTGACCACTCCTACTAGGCTCGTCAGCTGTGGGCCCACTTCATGTACTTCGTCTCACGCATCGAGAAGCGGCTGAACAATGGCAAGACATCAGCCGAGGCCATGCACGAGCTCGACGACGGACGAGGTACGCTCTCGCTGTCGCAGTTCTGCAAGAGAACACAGCCCAAGCGGCAACCCAGCAAGGCTGCGAGTTCTTCTACCTCTCATGAGGGTGGTGGCGATCTCGATTGACTGCAGTTTGGGGCCCCAGAGCAATAGGGCAACCTAGTATATTTTTAGAGCATATAATATTATACATATTCATGTTGTTCCGCGTACGCTCACGGCCCATTTCGGCAGATCCAGACGATATGGGATTCCACCCACCCAATACCTCGTCTTCCATCCCTTCTCTTCCACGATGCAGATGACCATGTTCCAAGTGAATCGACCATGTTCCAAGTGTATGCAGTGGATTCACTTTGAGGGACCTGCACGAACGTGAGCCTGGCCTTGACGGAAACGTACACGTGGGTGACACCGGTGTTCTTGTCGGTGGACGAGTCCTTGCGAATGACAAAGGAGCTGGCCGCAGCAGTATCGAGGGTGAGGTCCTCGACGAAGCGCTGTGCCATGTCATATGGGTCGGTAGGCTCACCGAGGAGGCTGGAGAGTGAGTAGCGAGAGGTTCCCTGCGGTAGATGGAATGCGGCAGCACTGGTCCGAAACCGAGCATCTTGCGATGGCGGACGACGTTGTTGCCGCTGGCAGTCAGATGCGTGAACCTGCTAGTCATTTCGAAGATGGCGAGCTGATGCTCCAGCGGTATCACGGCGATAGCTCTCTAGGTGACAGCTCTCTCTCCTTGTCTGTCTGCACTCATCTTTCTCGTCCGTCCGCACTCATCTTTCTCATCCATCCGCACTCATTTTTCTCGTCCATCTGCATTGTCCTTCTCGTCCATCTGCACTCGTGTACGGTGGCTCTGCAAGGGGAGTGTAGAAACATGGCACATGCAGTCGATTCCGATCCTGACCTCGCCGAGCATCGTGGAGGGGTGTGTGGCGAGGTCAGCGCAGAGAGAGGCGAGAATGGTTGGCGAGAGGCATTGGCAGAGGGAGGAAGGGCAGGAGACATGCACGAAAGGTGGCAGATTGTGTGGTTGTAGAGGGCGGGACGAACCAGCAGTGGTAGCCTGCGTGGGCACGCTGTCAATGAGCTGTGGGCCTGCATAGGCACGCCGTCAACGAGCTGCGGGCCTGCGTGGGCCCGCCGTCAATGAGCTGTGGACCAGAGCGATCGCAGCACACTATCACAAACTTAGGACGCAAAGCGCCGACTAAGCCTATGACTTCAAAGATCAAACACTTACTGACTGATAGTCAAAGTGGAGTGGGCAAACAAATGATCAAATGATAAAGCAGTGCCTTGCAAGTGGGCACTGGTGACACTATGTGTATAGGCGTAGCAGAGATGAGAA